>NC_090656.1:78412265-78712265 GCF_040937935.1 Hyperolius riggenbachi | reverse complement strand
TACTCTGGTGCCCTTCACACTGGATGAACTTCTGAAAGTTTAAAATACAAGTCCTTGTTTGTAGCATTTTCTGTGCTTACTTATTTGTTGCTCAGTCCTCATTTTTGCGTTTAGATTTACAGAGGAAATCTGGGCACCAATCTAAACACCTACTGTATACAGCTAGTAAAGTGCTATTATCACAGTAGTTTAAAGAGAAACTCCGACCAAAAATTGAACTTTATCCCAATCAGTAAGTGATACCCCCTTTTCATGAGAAATGTATTCCTTTTCACAAACAGACCATGCGCAGTAAAAAAAAAAACACAAAAATCTAGGCTGGGCTTTTTTTTTTTCTTTTTGTGCTTGAAAGAGTTAAACTTCAGGCTAACAAGTGACAGTTTATGTCTTGTCAGACCCTTGTTGGACCATAGACTAACCCTCACTGATAAGGCATTACAGCCATAAAACATTTTCCTGCAGAGAAAAGCTTCTAAGAGCAGGAGATAGATAAAAAGGTCAAAAGTTCATTAGTTTTAGCTCTGTGATATTCAAAAGACTGCCATTGAGCAGAGACAATACATATTAAATCTGCTTTGTAAATGTTTAAACATAAAATAAAATCATGGTATATCTAAAATAAAAAGGGAAGATAGAAAGAATTGCACATCTCTTCAGTTTTTTATTTTTCCTCGGGTTCACTTTAAAGGAAACAAAGAAAGCTATAACAACCTTACAGAGGGACATTGTTATGAAGGCTACATTTCTGCAGAGATTCCTCATTCACACCAATTCCTTGATTTTGAGGAGAATATGGAGACCACAGGTATATTCCTATTTAGAGGATTTGATCCTCGCCCATTATACACACACAAATCTGTGATTAGGGTCTAATATTGATGCCTGTGTATTTCCGCCAGTATCTGCCTGCATGTGTGCTCTATGTGTGGCATCTGTGGGTGGATGAAAAGCCGCCTTTATAAATATTGCATGGCCATTGGGGAACCTTGTTTAGAAAAGATCAAGCCCTGTAGAAGCTTGTAAATGGCCATGTTCGGGTCTTTCTCCCCGCAGTGTAATCCTCCCATTGTTCTACAGCCGGGACACCTGCCACACTACGGGAGGAATGCTAACAGCAGATGGGTAGCTGGATGGGAACAAAGCCCAGTGACCTCCACTGACCAAATGGGGTTGTGTAAATATTAACAAGTAGCTGGCAGCATTCTGATGCTGTGTAGAGATATTTCCGCGATGACTTTGCTGGAAAGCAGCACTTCCATCAGCTCCAGCAAGAGTCCTGCACACATGATCATTCCAGATTAATACAGCGCAGGTCTGGCAGCATGGGTGGTTTTCAGTAAAAATAATGTAGGGCCCCCTTACATATTTATACTGAACTGACAGTACACTTGCAACCTCTACAGTACACTTGCAACCTCTACAGACTTGTGGACCCCCTAAGGAAATTAAGGCCCTAGGCAATTGCCCAGTTTGACCCTATAGAAGCACCAGCCCTGCCTGTTGGTTATTACTGGGGGAAGGAGGAGGGAGTTAGTAGTCAGGTTATGAGTGTAAGAGGAACTTTAGCAAAAAGGGGAAAAAAATAAATCAATACATTGTAAAGTGAGAAGTTAATAAATAGAAGAGAAATCAAGAAATGATTGATATTCCCCATGTAATTTGTTCATGTTGTTTGATCCGCAATCAGTCTGCATGGCATCGTCTTTACTACTGGTAGACATGAAAAAACAAACAAACAAACAAACAAAAACAGCACAAGCTGCCATTATCTATAACCACACCCCCTAACAATGTGATAGGCTGAAAGGTTGTTTTTTTTATAGATGTAATTACGCACAGAGGGAGATACTGGTTGCTTGGCAGTTAGAAACAGCTGTTTTTTTCCACAATGCAACAAGGTTCACACAGTGTGATGTCAGGACCTAGGTGCTGACATCACACTGTGTGGGTTTCACCACAATATCAGCCACACAGACCCCTTTGATGATCTATTCGAGAAAAGGTAAAGATTTCTTGTGGGAAAGGGAGTATCAGCTACTGATTGGATCAAAGGTCAATTCTTGGTTAAAGTTCCTCTTTAAGCCTTATGAAGTCTCGTAAAGGGCTCACTAGAGCTTTTTTTGTGACAGTAGCCGATACTGTCGAGGCAGTCATTCTGTATAATATACGGCCTTAGAGCCAGATAGGGAAGCATCGAGCCACTACAGGGTCACTTTAATATCAAGCAGAATTGTTTTCCCAATGACAGACTGATGATGTGATGCAAATTCACTTAACCCTGATAAAGATCTCATGAACATAGCATTACATGAAGTTTTACATCTGTATTATACAGTATAACAACCATGGAAAGCCACAACAGTTATTCCCATATAAAGTACCTAAACACTGTGCAATTCCATAAATGATAAAGGATTTAAACAGCTTGATTTCTCTCATGTGGTTTCTCTCATAGTGCCATGCAGTTTGTTTAGTCTTGGGCCTGGCAACTGATCACCTTTAAGGGATGTTAGATATATAAACTGAATATAGGATAATAAACTACACCATGAAGGGTTACATTTTGTAAAAACTGCATTTCTAAATGTTCAGCAGTTTTAGGGACCAAAGAAGAAGGGTTATTTTGGTAGGATAGCACCTGCCACAGGCTTAGATACCATATTTTCTGGCATATATAAGACAACTGGGTATATAAGACGACCCCCCCCCCCCCCCAACTTTTCCAGTTAAAATATAGAGGTTGGGATATACTCTCCGTATAAGACTACCCCTCTCTTCTGACACACACCAAATAAAAATTAAAAAATCATCATATACTGGGTGCTATGTATGAACAGATACTGGTGCTGTACTGTATGTGGTACCCAGTATATTACAGTATACAGGCGATTGACTGGTTGGATTGGTCAATTCTCCTTCTCCCTAAGAGGATTGTTCAGCTTTACCTTGTACCCTATTTACCTCCTTCTCTGCCTCTCAGATCTCGCACATGTGCGCCTGCGCCGCTTCTCTACAGTCCTCAGCAGGGAAATCTGAGAGGCGGTAACAGGATAGGGTGGGCGAGACGGGTGGAAGAGGTGTGTTTTATGGGCACAGCGCAATCTCTTTCTTCCATACCCTGGGCGTCCCAGACCTTGCAGCGTGAGTGGTGAGCTCCCACTCACGCTAGCTCCATGCAGTGTCCCTTCCAGCAGCAGGCACCTCTCTTCTCTCCCGATCTCCGATCCGCAACCGCCGAATCTCCAGCACCCAGTAATTAAGCATTAGCATGTTGCATACATGCATCACGTATAAACATTGCGTAACATCAGCATGTTGGGTGCATGCATTGCGCATCAGCATCGCGTATCACTCTGCATCAATGACATCCGGCGTACAGGTCCTTCTCAAAAAAATAGCATATTGTGATAAAGTTCATTATTTTCTGTAATGTACTGATAAACATTAGACTTTCATATATTTTAGATTCATTACACACAACTGAAGTAGTTCATTGTTTATTGTTTTAATATTGATGATTTTGGCATACAGCTCATGAAAACCCAAAATTTCTATCTCAAAAAATTAGCATATCATGAAAAGGTTCTCTAAATGAGCTATTAACCTAATCATCTGAATCAACTAATTAACTCTAAACACCTGCAAAAGATTCCTGAGGCTTTTAAAAACTCCCAGCCTGGTTCATTACTCAAAACCGCAATCATGGGTAAGACTGCCGACCTGACTGCTGTCCAGAAGGTTATCATTGACACCCTCAAGCAAGAGGGTAAGACACAGAAAGAAATTTCTGAACGAATAGGCTATTCCCAGAGTGCTGTATCAAGGCACCTCAGTGGGAAGTCTTTGGGAAGGAAAAAGTGTGGCAAAAAACACTGCACAACGAGAAGAGGTGACCGGACCCTGAGGAAGATTGTGGAGAAGGACCGATTCCAGACCGTGGGGGACCTGCGGAAGCAGTGGACTGAGTCTGGAGTAGAAACATCCATAGCCACCGTGTACAGGCGTGTGCAGGTAATGGGCTACAGGTGCCGCATTCCCCAGGTCAAGCCACTTTTGAACCAGAAACGGCGGCAGAAGAGCCTGACCTGGGCTACAGAGAAGCAGCACTGGACTGTTGCTCAGTGGTCCAAAGTACTTTTTTCGGATGAAAGAACTTTTGCATGTCATTCGGAAATCAAGGTGCCAGAGTCTGGAGGAAGACGGGGGGAAAGGGAAATGCCAAAATGCCTGAAGTCCAGTGTCTAGTACCCACAGTCAGTGATGGTCTGGGGTGCCATGTCAGCTGCTGGTGTTGGTCCACTGTGTTTTATCAAGGGCAGGGTCAATGCAGCTAGCTATCAGGAGATTTTGGAGCACTTTATGCTTCCATCAGCTGAAAAGCTCACAGTGCCAAAACCACTGGTAAATGTTTTACTGACCATGGTATTACTGTGCTCAATTGGCCTGCCAACTCTCCTGACCTGAACCCCATAGAGAATCTGTGGGATATTGTGAAGAGAAAGTTGAGAGACGCAAGACCCAACACTCTGGATGAGCTTAAGGCCGCTATCGAAGCATCCTGGGCCTCCATAACACCTGAGCAGTGCCACAGGCTGATTGCCTCCATGCCATGCCGCATTGAAGCAGTCATTTCTGCAAAAGGATTCCTGACCAAGTACTGAGTGCATAACTGAACATAATTATTTGAAGGTTGACTTTTTTTGTTTTAAAAACACTTTTCTTTTATTGGTCGGATGAAATATGCTAATTTTTTGAGATAGGAATTTTGGGTTTTCATGAGCTGTATGCCAAAATCATCAATATTAAAACAATAAAAGATTTGAACTACTTTAGTTGTACGTAATGATCTAAAATATATGAAAGTCTAATGTTTAGCAGTACATTACAGAAAATAATGAACTTCATCACAATATGCTAATTTTTTGAGAAGGACCTGTATAACATGACCCCCGACTTTTTCAGAACATTTCCAAGGGTTAAAATGTAGTCTTATATGCCAGAAAATACAGAATTTTAGGCAGAACATGAACAGACAGTTCTTGAAGGTGGTGTGCTGAGCGCTCTCTTCTGATGCAAGTGTCAATGACAGACATGAGTGCCAGAAATGGCCTGTGGAATAATGAAAGAAGGTGGCCTGGTCTGATGAATTATAGTTTCTTTGGTCTCTAGATTTCTCAGATTGTAATCCAATTTAGCATCTGTGGGATGTGCTGGTAAAACAAGTCCGATCCAAGTAGGACCTCTGCATGCTTTGTGCCACCTCTCTTATTCCTTAAATGCTGGTTTGGAATTGTACCCCTCATGCTGCGACCCCTCCTGCCCCCCCAAAACTGCCCTGAGCGGGCCCCAGGGGGGAGTTGGGGCCCACTGAAATTCTTGCAGTGGGGCCCAGGGTCTTCTAGTTACGCCCCTGTACCAACGTGATTACATATGTAAGCAAGTAATAGGTTGGCGCTTTACAAATACAATAAATAAATAAATAAAACATATTTATGTGAAATACAGTTATTCAGCATGGCTCCTAACTGTGATAGGGGAGTGTCGCTGATTGCTGCCAGTCAATGCATTGGATCAGGATTGGAGAATGAGTAATAGGTATCTACATTGTGGAATACGAACAGCTTACCAAAATCCCATTTTGCTGTCACATGGGTGGTTAACTGCTCCAGGTCTGGCCGTAGTTAAAATTGCGCCACACTCACGGCTGCCTAAGCCTGAAGCGGCGATGGCGTAGTTTTAACACCGCCTGATCCCATGCACAGGGCGCAAAAGTGCATCCCCAAGGGCACTGAATTCAGCTGTCTAAAGCCAGCAGTGCTCCGTAAACCAGTCAGGAGTCATTTTCATTGACTCCTTTATGGTCACTTTAAAGTGGACCTGAACTGACAGAAGGAAAACAGAGAAATGCACCGTGTATATTTAGATAGTTTAGCCAGTTGTGTCAGCTGGCTGCCTCAGCAGAGCAGATAATTTGTAAACACAGGATGTTAACCCTTTATCTGCTTCCATGAAAGCAGGAGGTAGACATATTGCTGTAACAAAGAAATGCTTTTCATTAAAGGTTATTATGCTGGTGCTTATCTAGAGCAGAGAGGAAGTTCTGAGTTTAGGTCCGATTTAAGGTATTCATAGACATGCGTGATCATTTGGCCGTCTCAAAGACGGCATGTTTTACGCATAAATATTTATGCACTACAAAGTAGCTCTCTTTTTGCAGTTAGAAAATGAAAATTTGTACATACCGTATATACTCGCATATAAGCCGACCCGCATATAAGCCGACCCCCCAACTTTTCCCTGAAAAAAACAGGGAAAATGATTGACCCCCATATAAGCCGGGGGTAGGAAATGCTGGATTGGTGCAGCCCCCCAGTGTGTCCCAATATAGCTAGTATAGTGCCCAGTATAGGTAGGTAGTGTCCAGTATAGCTAGTATAGTGCCCAGTATAACTAGTAAAGTGCCCAGTATAGCCAGTATAGTGCCCAGTATGGGTAGGTAGTGCCTCAGTTTAGCTAGTATAGTGCCCAGTTTAGCTAGTATAGTGTCCCAGTATGGCTAGTAAAGTGCCCAGTTTAGTTAGTATAGTGCCCAGTTTAGCCAGTATAGGGCCCAGTTTAGCCAGTATAGTGCCCAGTTTAGCCAGTATAGTGCCCAGTTTAGCTAGTATAGTACCCAGTTTAGCCAGTATAGTGCCCAGTTTAGCCAGTATAGTGCCCAGTTTAGCTAGTATAGTACCCAGTTTAGCCAGTATAGTGCCCAGTTTAGCTAGTATAGTGTCCCAGTATGGCTAGTAAAGTGCCCAGTTTAGTTAGTATAGTGCCCAGTTTAGCCAGTATAGTGCCCAGTTTAGCCAGTATAGTGCCCAGTTTAGCCAGTATAGTGCCCAGTTTAGCTAGTATAGTGCCCAGTTTAGCTAGTATAGTGCCCCAGTATGGCTAGTAAAGTGCCCAGTTTAGCTAGTATAGTGCCCTGTTTAGCCAGTATAGTGCCCAGTTTAGCCAGTATAGTGCCCAGTTTAGCCAGTATAGTGCTCAGTTTAGCCAGTATAGTGCCCAGTTTAGCCAGTATAGTGCCCAGTTTAGCTAGTATAGTACCCAGTTTAGCCAGTATAGTGCCCAGCATAGGTGGGTAGTGCTCCCCCCCCCCCGCGGCCGCCGCTGCTGCTGCTATTACCTTGTTAGACAGCGGCCGCTTCCTAATCCGCGTTCCTCTTCTTTCTCAGAGTGTATCACAGCAGCGCGCCCGGCGCTGCTGCTGTGACGATGCAGGGGGCAGGAAAGAGCGCGGCTCCCTATAGCGGCGATCTGTATCGCCGTTACCAAGGGAACCGCTCTTTCCTGCCCCCTGCATCGTCACAGCAGCAGCGCCGGGCGCGCTGCTGTGATACACTCTGAGAAAGAAGAGGAACGCGGATTAGGAAGCGGCCGCTGTCTAACAAGGTAATAGCAGCAGCGGCCGCGGGGGGAGCGGGGTGGGGGGGGGGAGCGGGGCGCGGACCACCCGACCACCCACCACTAGACCACCAGGGAAGACTCGCATACAAGCCGACCCCCCAACTTTTGACCCCCTTTTTGGGGGTCAAAAATTCGGCTTGTATGCGAGTATATACGGTATATATGAACAATTTGTTCTCCAACTATTAACATCTATGTAGCCTTACAGGTCATCTCAGGTGACTCCCCAAACATTTTCCAACAGCAACTTTTATCTGAACTCTCTTGGAAATGTATAAGAAAAACACTTAGTGGATGACCCTTGGGATTCTCCTGCGCAGAACTACCGGAAATGTAATATATCGGAGGAAGACTCTAGAGGTGCTAATACAGAGTGATGGTTTTGCCTCAGGCCTTAGGTAGACTTTGCAGCCAACTATGATTGATATCAACTTCTTTACTACTTCTAGAATAAAAATACAGGTAAATATTGGAAAATGCATCAAGTCATTGCCTCTGATTGGAAAGACTCCTTTCCACACTACTGCCAAGTCCAAATCTATGTCCAGCTATGCAGAATAAACGGTGACTGCTTCATGGTATGGCCACTAAGGACCTGGGCACACTGCTGCGTTGCTGAGGTAATTTCAGCAACACACAACAAGGTGCATAGACAACAGTGTTTGAGGCGGCAAACTTGAGGCTGGCCTCATCAAATGGATATCCTACTTTCAGTCCGAACCCTCCCCTGCTGCAACATAACTTTGCCGATATTGCAGTATGTGCCCAGCACCACCATTAAGCTACACTCCAGCACAGAGGGACGGTAGTTTGAGTGTATCATTTAGGTGATAAATATTAGCCGATAACCGATTATGTGCAGGAAGTAGCAGGTAGTGTTAGGCATAGGGTAGCAGGAGGGTTAGTGTTTGGCATAGGGTAGCAGGCAGGTTAGTGTTAGGCATAGGGTAGCAGGAGGGTTAGTGTTAGGCATAGGGTAGCAGGAGGGTTAGTTTTAGGCATAGGGTAGCAGGAGGTTTAGTGTTAGGCATAGGGTAGCAGGAGGGTTAGTATTAGGCATAGGGTAGCAGGAGGGTTAGTTTTAGGCATAGAGTAGCAGGAGGTTTAGTGTAAGGCATAGGGTAGCAGGAGGGTTAGTATTAGGCATAGGGTAGCAGGCAGGTTAATGTTAGGCATAGGGTAGCAGGAGGGTTAGTTTCAGGCATAGAGTAGCAGGAGGGTTAGTTTCAGACATAGAGTAGAAGGAGGGTTAGTGTTAGGAGTAGGTAGGGGTGAGTTAGTGTTAGGGGTAGGTTGTGGGATGGTTAGTGCCTACTTATGGATTTTGTGGGGAGTTAATGTTGCTGTTTGTGTTTTTCTCAGTTGGAAAGGTTGCCTAATTTTTGCTGGAGAGTAACTAGCAACTAAGTGATTGGACACACAGTCGCATTGCTCACTACAACCTCCAATTTTTAAACGGTTTTAGTGTAAATTGTCCTTTTTGGCACCTCTGTTTTACTATTATCTGACTGAAGTCTGACTGGATTAGCCACATGCTTGTTTCAGGTATCTGACTCAGACACTACTGATGCCAGAAGATCAACTTCACTGATAGGTATCTGGTATTCTTATAAAAAGGAAATAAATATGCCAGCCTCCATATCCCACTCACCTCGGGTTTACTTTAATGGGACCAATAGTTGTGTACAATAATGCTATAAAGCACACGCTACGTAGCGTGGATCGGGGAGGTTGGCCCTAGAGCTGCGCAGCCGCATTCGCGGCTACACGGACTGCGCAGCCGCGGACATAGCAAGCGGCCATTTTGGGAGAGGCAGGGGAGCCCAACCCGGGCCGAGGGGTCGGGAGCCGGCCCGGGGGGCTAACGAGTGGGGGGACCCGGCGGATCGGCACGGAGGGCGCGGACGGCGTCCTCCGTGCCGTAAAAGGCTGTGCAGGTAATTAACTTTTTTCCCCTATTTTGGCCTCGTAAGTCCTTTAAGAATTGATCTGTGGGGTACCCTCCTGCAGGTGTCACCCCAAGCATCTGCCTGGCGTGCCTATGCCTAACAATGGCCCTGCTTATTGCAGGACATCACAGTGGTGATGTAACACATTGCTTTCTAGGTAGTGTCTAATGTTTCTTCATATCAGACACCATCAGACGCAAAGATCCTCACTGTACCACACATAGGATTTGATTCACTAAACTGTGATAACTCAAATATCACATCTTATCAACGATATCACACCTTATCAACATTAACACGCCTTATCAGAGTAGCATAGCGAGCGCTACAAACGTATGCCTTCCAATTGGCAACGGCACTCATCCTGCCCTGAGCCCCTGTGGGTTCGTGGCACTCGCTATGCTACTCTGATAAGGCATGTTAACTTTGATAAAGTGTGATATCTTTGATAAGGTGTGATATTTGAGTTATCACGGTTTAGTGAGTCAAGCCCATAGTGTGAGTGAGACTTTACAGCAATAAGAAAGAGGAAATTCAGATTACTGTAAATGGCTGGCTGTGGCTGGTTCTCTTTAAACTCCACATGTTTCTTGTGTGTGTGTTCAGAAGCTGAGATTGAAGGTAATGGTTAAATGAATTAATGGTGAAGTAAAACAAGTGACAAGCCTGGAAAAAAAAATCTCAGTAACTGTGTGCCACCTCTGATTACATCTCCAAATCCCTATTGGTTTAAACCTTGTGACATTTATCAGCCACAGGAGTCAAAAAGTGTCAAGGCTGCCGGAGAAAAAAGGGCAAACGGTAATTTTTAAATGGGAGATCCCCGAGCGATCATTTTATGTGACGTCTGGCAGCTGATATGGGATGAACTCTTAGCATTTTCAGGTTATTAACAGCTGGGGAAAGAGCCTCTGGATGTGTTTTATCTGGTATTCAGGAGGAAAAAAAAATCCATGAACCATTCCGTTCTGGATCAATGAACAATAACCATAGGCTGAAGCACGAGATCTAAGCTTCGATAACTGTGTTAGTCTGTGAAGGTGTTAATCAGGAGGTACCATGGTGGGGCTGTATAATGTACACATACTGCCTTTCTGTTCTATACCTGCAACTGGCTTACCCACTGAGCGAACTATGTGCACCTCCATACATACCACCTGCTAACTACAACTCTGATTATTTGTAGCACTGGTCAAATGTACAACTAAATGCAGCACAATGGCTAGCAGTCTCACCTTGCCTCACTAGTGTCCCAAGGTAAGAGTCTGACCAACAAATTGTCTGTATGGAGTTTGTATGTTGTCTTAGTGTTTGTTTGTGTTACCTCAGGGCACTCCACTTTCATCCACCTCAGTGGGTGGGAAACAAGAGGTTGAGCGCATACAAGTAAAAAACTTCATTCAGGAAGTGGAGGTGGCAAAAAGAGGGGTGTTGGTTGGTTGGAGAAGGAGAAACATGAAACCAATCTAAGTACTCAAGGCAGATAGGGGCCTTCACAAACACCAGGCTTTACGTGGGACTGGACTAAAAAAGGAACTTGTCTGTTGTCCAAAAAGTAGTGTCCCTCTTGCCAGGTGGTGATGGCCTAGAAACCACTACCTGAAAGGAGGGGTGTACAGAGGAAAAAATTAAACCAATCAATCAAAGCACACAATCAGAGCCTTACAAACACGAAGCATCACATAGGTCTTGGCTGAGAAGAGGAACTAGTGTGTTGTTCAGTAAGTAGTGTCCCTCTCGCAAGTGGTGATGGCCTAGATGCCACATTTATCCTGGATTCCTTAGCAGTGCTGTTGTGTGGCCCATTTGGCCCTAATGTTTTGCAATAATACACTTTTGTGCTATTAAACCAGGGCCATCATACAATTAAGGGGCTTCCACAACTACATGGGCCACGTAAAGCCACTTTCACTGTAGTAATATAAAAATGTTTTGCAAATTTGACCTCTCCATTGACTCCAGTGCATTTGGTCAAATGTGCTCAAAGCCATCTGATTTCCATCAATATCGAGTTCAATGAAATGGAGCATTTTGTCCTATCTGTACTTAAAGAGTTTGTAGTGTACGGGCAAATGATTCAATTTCAGCCTAGCCATGTGAAAAGCAACACTGTCCATTTTGTGTGAGCGGAGACATACTTTATTCACCTTCCTTCAAAAAATAGCCTTAGAATGTGAGAGGGACATTTAATGGATTGTACTGTTTTATGTCCTTTGTATAGAGCTGCCGTAAATGTCAATACTACATAAATGTGTAAAATAAAAAGTAATAACATATTGGTCAAGTGATGTAAACATTTACTATATGTGACCAGTATGACTTTGGACTAAGGCTGGAGTGGACACTGCCATCTAGATGGCCCATAACGAGCAGCGCAGCTAGTGGAGTGCAGGGCCCCATGATAGGGCTAGATTGCATGCTAGGGGTTAATAGCAGAAGAGGGGAGGGGGCGGGTCCAGCCCAGTTCGTATTCCGCGCGTAAGAGCGCAGTGTAGTGGGGAAGGAGAGGCGGAAGCGTAGGAGGAAGTGACGTCGGCGGAGGCAGACGCACTTGGGACACCGAGGCAGCAGGACGTGTTTCTCCCCTGCTCTGCTCGGAAGAAGAAGTGCGTCATGGCAGATATAGAGGAGCTGCTCCAACGGGTGAGGAGTGAAGCAGAATCCCGGGGTCCGCAGTGGGTAGCCATCCAGATGTCTGCTATGGGAGCAGGCCAGACACCTCGCACTAGCGCGCGGATCACCCGCCCACCGGACAGGCTGAGCCCAGCTGCATCCCCGCGGCAGGGCAGGCGCACGGGCAGCCCTATTACTACACCGCCTGCCCCAGCCCAGAAGCGGCCGACGAAACAGAGCAAGGGACGGCCCAGCGCAGCGGAGGCAGACGGGGCAGGGGACTTGGAACAGCCGGGCACATCCAGCCAGCAGGGGGGCAGTGAACACTACGGCGGGGCGTCAGGGGGTCCGCAACAGCCCGCGCCAGCAGGCCCCAGAAAAGCAGCACAGCCGAGGAGAAAAGACAAGCAGCAGGGGCCCCATCACTCCTCTAGGCGTGGGGCCGACCTTGGGGTCGCGGCTGGGCCATCCCAGGCTCAGGCCAAGCGCCCTGCGCAGCAACAAAAGGCGTCCAACAAGAGAGGGCAGCCGCCCCAGAAGCGGAACACGGGCCAACAGCCGGGCCGTAGTTCAAGCAGCACGGGGAGCAGCAGCTCGCGCAACTCGGGAGCACGGAGCCAACAGTCCCCAGTCAGCAGCGGCTCGTCCAGCGGCCACAGGGGGTCGGTCACCGCCAATCTCGCCAGTGGGCCCGGAAACACATCGCCTGACGAAGAGGCTTCTTCGCAGTCGGAAGACGAGGAGTCTGCGGACCAACCTAGGGAATCGGCTGGTCGGGACGGGCGTCCGGTGCAGCCAGGTGAGATTAATTTAATTCCAGCTTATCCTATTGCTCATGATGTGGGGAGTACAAGGGGCCTGGTACCAGCCGACCAAGTCGGAGTGGTAGCGGCGCCGCTGTTAAGGGACAGTGCCATGTCCCCGGCCCTGTCCTTTGTCAATACGTTATTGTTGGGGATTCGGGAGGCTTTGCAGGCGAGTGGCGGGCCCAGTGTTGCCCCTCCCACGTCCGCGTGGGCTACGTCGGCCCCGCTAGTGGGACCCCCAGGGCCACCTTCCACAACGATCATTCCCTCCGTTCCGGCAGCAGCGGTCGCAGCCTCGGTGGCGTTGGCCGCGCCGGCACAGAGTGAGCCCATTGCCGCGACCGGCACTGAGGTTGATTCGGTGAGGTTATCAGACTCAGCGAAAAGTGAGCTTTACCTGTGTCTTGAGGCCCCTTTAGGTACGCATCTCAAAAAGGAAGTGAAAGAAAAAATTTGGAGGGGGAATACATCGAAATTTTTTCTTTACTGCAGCTTTCTAAATTTAACCTGGATAAGGGTAAACCGGACGAAAGCAAGAAGGAGGAGGAGGAGCGCAGGCGTTACAGGCTTATCCCGCGAACCCACCAAAACTGGTCGCAAGCTTTCGCCATATTGGCTAGTGTGATCGGGGAAAAACAGCCCGAGTGTTGCGCAGCGCTGTTCGGGTACCAGGACAGCATTGGGGAAGCGTTTAGGTCATACGGAGGCAACGCATGGCTTCGTTATGATGAAGAGTTTCGCCAGCGTAAGGCAGTTCGCCCCGAGATTCGCTGGGACCATAAAGATGTCATCCTTTGGATGAAGCTTATGATCCCCGCAAGCAAAGGATCACAGTCCTTTCAAGGGGGGGCCAGCAGCTCCAGCAGTTCAGGGCAGCTGGCCAACAAACGTTCAGGGGTCTGTTGGAAGTACAATGACAACACGTGCAAATTTGGGAGTTCATGCCGCTTCAAACATGAATGCGGAAATTGCGGGGGCGGACATCCAGGTTCCCGTTGCTATAAACAGAGTAAAAATAGGGGCGGCGAGTCTTCCGGTAAGAGGGAGGACTCCAGTGATTCTCAAAAAGATGGAACGGCACCTAAGTAGGTACCCGGATACCGACGCGGCCGAACTGTTACGCCAAGGTTTTTCGGAAGGTTTCCGTATCCCCAGTTCGGGAGCGCCTCGCTCCTTTCCCCCGTTCCATAACTTAAAATCAGTGGCAGGCTTTCCGGAAGTAGTGACAGCTAAATTACAAAAAGAGGTTGGGCTGGGCCGGATGGCGGGGCCTTTTGCTTCCCCTCCTCTGGATAATCTGATTGTTTCCCCGTTAGGCATCGTCCCCAAAAAAGAACCCGGCGCTTTCCGCCTTATCCACCATCTGTCACATCCCAGGGGAAGATCCGTTAATGATGGAATCGATCCGGGGGATGTGACGGTAGCCTACACATCTTTCGATGTGGCAGTGCGGTGGGTCAGGCGTTTGGGGCGTGGCACCCTGCTAGCCAAAACCGACGTTGAATCGGCCTTTCGGTTACTCCCGGTTCACAGGGAAAGTTTCCATCTCTTGGGTTGCTTCTGGGAAGGCAGCTATTACATCGATTGCTGCTTACCAATGGGCTGTTCCATTTCTTGTTCGTATTTCGAGAAATTCAGCTCCTTTTTGGAGTGGGTGGTTAAGGAGGAGTCCGGGGTAGGTTCGGTTATACACTACCTGGACGACTTCTTATTCATGGGCAAGAGCGACTCTCCCACGTGTGCTTACCTTTTGGCGACCATGCGGCAGACTTGTGCTAGCTTTGGGATCCCCCTAGCTGAGGACAAAACAGAAGGGCCCCAGACGGTGATCAAATTTCTGGGTATCACCATAGATTCAATGGCAATGGAATGCCGCTTACCGGAGGATAAGATCGTGGATTTACAGAGGGTCATAGACGAGGCGTTGGCGCAAAGGAAGGTCACCCTGCGCATGCTCCAGTCATTATTAGGTAAATTAAATTTCGCGTGCAGGATTATCCCCATGGGGCGTATCCTCTGTAGGAAACTGGCAATGGCTACTGCAGGGATCTCCTCGCCTAACCATCATGTGCGGTTGAATAGTGAACACAAAGCGGATCTGAGAATGTGGCAGGTTTTCCTCTCTGACTTCAACGGGCGCTCGGTGTGGTTGGAAAAAAGCATTCAGAACATTGATCTGGAGCTTTTCACCGACGCGTCGGGTGCTCACGGTTATGGGGCCTTTTTCGCAGGAGAGTGGAGCGCAGCGGGATGGCCGGAGGAATGGAGGCGGGTCGGCTTCACAAAAAATTTACTGCTCCTAGAGCTTTTCCCATAGTGGTGTCAGTTAAAATTTGGGGTGCCCAATTGTCTAACAAAAAGATCAAATTCAACTGTGATAATTTGGGGGTTGTAACGGCAATTTACAAGGCCTCCGCATCTTCCCCTCCGGTCATCCGGCTACTGCGACACTTGGTGTTGACTTGCCTGCGACTTAACATGTTCTTATATGCAGTGCATCTGCCTGGAACCGAGAATGACGTAGCAGATGCGCTTTCTCGCTTTCAGTGGCAAAGATTCAGAGGCCTCGTCCCTGGCGCAGCACAATCCGGGATTCCTTGCCTCCAGGATTTGTGGGAAGTCCCGTTCGGGAGATAGAAGGATGGATGGCTCATTCTTTGTCTGACGGAACATGGTCATCATATTCGGCCGTCTGGGACCAATGGGATACGCTGTCTGCCGAAATGGGAAGCTCGTCGTCGGATAGGTTGGGTCAGTTTTTTCATTTTCTTGTGCAAAATGGCGCGGCGGGGGTGTCACCCTCGGCTATGTCCAAAAAAGTGTCGGCTTTGGCCTTTTTATTTAAGCTACGAGGCGAAGTAGACATTACGAAGGATTTTCGGGTTAAATTAGCGTTGCGAGGTTTCAAATCTAAACCAGTGAAGAGGGATGGGCGTCGCCCGATTACGTTCGAGCTTCTGTCATCCCTCGTATCAGTGCTACCGGAGATTTGCAGTTCAGATTTTGAGGTTTTGCTGTTCACGGCAGCTTTCGTCCTAGCTTTTTTCGGGGCGTTTCGGGTGAGTGAGCTAGTCAGCCCCAACAAGCGGACAGCGTCGGGTATTAAGGAAGGGGAGGTAGTGGTGTCAGGAGGATCGGTGGAGATTTTTCTGCGCCGATCCAAAACGGACCAGTCAGGTAAGGGTCGGGTTATTGCGCTGCAGCGCATACAGGGTTCCCCTTTGTGTCCTGTAGAGGTCTTGGGCACATTTTCCCAGGCGCGCCCCATGGGCGGCGGGTCTTTTCTTTGCCATTCAAACGGGGCCCCGTTGACCAAATTTCAATTCGTGGCAATCCTCCGGAAAAGCCTCGGGCGGGTGGGGGCCCCGCCTTTGGAATACGCTTCCCATTCCTTCCGCATTGGGGCTGCTACAGAAGCGGCGCGGTGGGGTTTAGATGACAGAACCATAAAGAGGATCGGGCGGTGGGAATCGGCAAGATTTGTCTCGTATGTACGGCCGCACCTGGTTTGAGTGTGGGTCAATCTTTAACTGTGACCTTTATTGTGTTGGTGTTTGGGTGTGGGTGTTTTTCGCTTTTTGTTTTGTTTTACAGATGAATCTCCGCGTCTGGTATGGATCTTAGGACACTCGTACATGGCCCGGGGGGCCAGAAGGGCACGGGTCAGAGCGGATGGTCGACAGCTGGGATTTCCTCGGTCACAGGCTGACATAAGATGGATTGGCGTGCCGGGAATGATGTGGTCTGGAGTGTTGCCGGAGTTCCGTCGGTTCGTGGATTGGGATCGGGCCCCTGATGTCCTAGTCCTCCATGCGGGGGGAAATGATTTGGCCGCTCGGTCCACGAGGCAAATCATAAAGGACATTAAAGCAGACTTTATGGCGATCCGATCGGAATTTCCGGCCACGGTGATTGTATGGTCAGAGGTGATTGCTAGGAATACCTGGAGGTTGGCTAGATCGGTAGATCGGGTTAATAGGGCCAGGAAGAAATTGAATAGGGAGGTGTCCCGTTTTGTTACTAGGAACGGGGGGGTGGCAGTGCGACACTTGGACCTGGAGACAGACACAGAGTCCTTTTTGGCTAGAGATGGGGTCCACCTCACAGAAATAGGGATAGACTTATGGGCTTTAGCTTTGTCAGATGGCATACAGAGGGCGTTGTATTTGGGGGCCTCACAGGCGTAAGGTGTCACGCCTGTCTGGCTTGGCGGGGTGTAGGGCTCCGGAAATTGGGCACTATTAATGATGGGGGTAAGTAAAATCTCCCACTTTGGGTTGTAGGTTTGCGAAGGGTGTCTACTCAGAGAAATTTAAGGATTGTGCATGCAGCTGTCCCTGAGCCGGTCCATGCGGCGGGGGCCGGCAGATTGCAGGCTGCATTGCAGAGAAGGTTGTGGATTAGGTTCGATAATACCCCGGAGCTCTTCCCCTGCAAGTTTACAGTTTCCTGTTACCAGTTATTTGTTATACAGATTATTGTATTAGGAATTTACGGGCTGCTTTGGCCTTAATAAAAATCCATTCTCTAAGAAGCAGTCCTGTCTTTATTCTAGTGCTAAGGGGTGGGGTTTTTTTTAGTAGGTGGGGTAGCAAGGCTAATCTATGCACTTATCAAGAGATGTACTGCTTCTTGTCGAGCCATCTTTGACTGGAGAGGTGGCTGAAACCATTGAAGGGAAGATGCAGGTGTATCGTCTTTGCTTCCTCACTCCATATATTACAGTTATAGAGAGAACTGGTGCAGGATCCTGAAGCAGCACTTTAATATTACAAGTGCAATGTAAACTGCCTAAGGTTGGGTCACACTGTGCCGGACCAACTGGAACAGATGGTGTACCCAATGCACTGTACTTGCTTTGGTTGTCCACAGGAAGATCTCACGCTGTCTTCATAGCGGAAGGGTGCCAGATCATAAGCCGACGCATGTGCTACTAGTTGAATTTCATGCAGGTCGGGAATGACAGTCGTGGGCATCACAACAGATATTCCCGTATCAGGCCCAAACAGACTGTGTGAGTCGGCACATAGGAAATTAGGGGTCTAAAAAATTAATTGCGGGGAATAGATTAACCTTAAGGCCTCGTTCAGACTATACGCGCTGCCGTGCGCATTTTGGCAGCGCGTATAGTGTGCGACACGCAAGAACGGTAGAAGGGCATAGACAGCCCTTCTACCGTTCCCATCATATGCGCTGCGTGGCAGCGCGATTGCGCTATCGCGTGCTGCACGCATTTTTGGGAATCGCAGCGCAGATCCCATTCATTGTAATGAATGGGATCTGCAGCGCATAGGAGCGCAGATGGCGTGCGATCGGACGCGTTGCGTTCCAATCGCACAGCCATCTGCGCTAATGATGTGAACGAGGCCTTAGGGCGATCGCCACAACTTGCTAATCAAATAAGCATGGGGATATCCAAAAAATAGAAAAGTCTATTTGCAATATTTTATCACCAATTTAGTGTTGCGCGGCTACAATTCGTGATCACGGCATAGCCGTGATTCATAGCCATTTTTTCACTATCCGACATCGTGATCCGAATCCGTGATCGGGAATCGATCATGGAATTCAATCACGGATGCGGCCGTTATTTCACGTATTCGGCCCATGATCACGGCTGTGATCACGGAGAAAATAGCCATGATTATAAGCTGAAAAGCCGGTGACTTTAGCGGTTACTATCAAAGCCCCCTACATGATATAAATACCAAATTTGTAGCATATATTATGAAGAATAGTGGGAACATGGGACATTTTTTTTCCAAAGAGACCTTATAGTTTTTGAGATAATCGATTTTAAAGGTTCAAAGGAAAATAGTATACATTGAAATGCGGTAAATGACAGTTAATGTATTTATCGCATTTACATGTATACTTTTTTCCTTTGAAATTTCCTTAGAACCTTTAAAATCGATTATCTCAAAAACTATCAGGTCTTTTTGGAAAAAATGGTTTCCCTTGTTCCCACTGTTCTACTTAACATATCGTGCAAATTTGGTGTTTATAGCATGTCAGGGGGCTTTGCTATTAACCGCTAAAGTCGGCGGGTTTTGGCGGGATTTAATCACGAATACTTTTTCATTGGAAACTTTAAATTAGATGTTCTCAAAAACTGTATGGTCTTTTCAGTGGCGTAGCTAAGGAGCTGTGGGCCCCGGTGCAAGTTTCACATGGGGCCCCCCAAGCACTCTATACATAACAATTGATACAGCGCACCAAAACCTGCCAATGGCAACTACAGAGTCAGAGATGCAAGAAGGGGATGGGGGACTGTTTGCTCGTGATCACTACTATTCAAAGTATCTATAGAAGTGATTATTATGAGCACAGGAGCAATAGAGAGCTAATACTGTATTTAAGGGAGGGCCCTTCGGGGCCCCTCTGGACCAAGGGCCCCGATGCGGTTGCTACCTCTGCAACCCCTATTGCTACGCCCCTGGGTCTTTTTGAAAAAAAAATGTTTTTAAGTTGTAGCCACTGATTTTATAATCCATGCAATTCTGGGTATTGGGGCATGTATGGAGGCATTGCTATTAACGTTAAAGTCAAATCCGTTGCACAAACCCATGATCACGGATTTCACAGGCAGTCACAGATAAAATCTGAGTCAAATTCGTCAGTCACTTTCAAATCACAATCGCGGCTTGGCCGGATTTATTTGAATCCATGATCCGAGGAACACTGCACCAATTTATAGCACCACCCAAATAAAGATTAGAGGAGCAAAACTGAAAACATAGCTCCAATCAATAGGCATGACATGTTGTTGGTAAAAAAAATTACAATTACACCAAACCATCTTGGATCTCAACAGGACACTTCAGGCATTAAATGGCATGTGGACATGTGTACGGAGAAGTGATACTGCCCTCATCAATTCACAGGTGACACTCCAATCAGGGGACATCGGCATGCAAATATCTGGCTAGGCCTTGAAAGGGCTTAGATATAGTTAATTCCAATGAGCAATATTTTGCATGAAACTGTTGAAGCTGTGAATTTGTTTCTGAAGAAGAGGTGTGTGATAGGGATGGCCAGCAATGGCGATTTCCAATGCCACGGAAATTCCTATTACCGATTGCCGCAGAATTTTTTCTTTGTCCTTTTTGATAACAGAGTTGTATCATTTAAAACATATATATTTTATGTGAAATACACTATATATTTTTTATACACTACTGAATTCTCTGATTGGCAAAATACTTCCAACTCAGAAGCATTGGACCAATTACAGTCTGTAGAATTTTTCCATGAAACCGAGACTCGGTAAAACTCAATAGTATCTGAGTCTGTATGGAGTTTGTATGTTGTTATTTCCATGGTATTCCGATTTCTGGAGTAAGCCTCCCTCTGAATTCTCTGATTGGTCCAATACCACCAAGTATTTTTGAGACCTGAGATTGACCTAAAATTTCCAATTTTAGGCCAATCACAACACTTGAAATTCTGAAATATTTGGTAATATTGGACGAAATCAGAGAATGCGGAGGATTAAATTAAAATACCACAGACATTTTAGACCAATCCCAAGACTCGGATACTACTGAGTTTTACCAAGTCTTGTGATTGGTCTAAAACGTCTGCGGTATTCAGATTTCCACAGAAAAATGATGTTTCGGTGACTGGACCAATGCTTTCAAGGTCTGGGAATGGGCTAAAAATTTTGAGTTGCGGTAATATGGTTATTCTGCAGAATACCAATTTCCGAGTCCTCTTTCTGATTACCGATGCTTGTAAGCCCATTTCCGATCAAAAACTTGGAAATCGGTATTCCGTGAAAATTTTCTGACCAACTGTGAAGCACAAATAAAATGGGGCACCAATGAGATCAGTCACCTTTCCAGCTGCTCATTAATCTCTGTGTTGATTAGATAAAGTTAAAAATCTACATAGTAGCTCTTAAAAAAGGATTTGTGAGACAAATATTGCTAAAAGTAACACACATGCATGCATGAAGGTCCTCTTTAAAAGTCCAGCTATGTAAAGGCACTGTGGTCACATATATAGGACAATTAGTCTCCTATGCACTGTCTCCTGTGCAACAGATTTAGTTGCGAGTCATTACTCCAAAAGGTCAAAAATAAAAAAATATGATAAGGTAAAATTCACATAACGTCTTCAATTAAAAGTTCCAGTAAGCGAAACAAGCACTCAGATATCCTCCCAGGATGTAATGTTTAGGAAAGCACTAACAAGGACAATGGTTTCAATTCATCAAAGGCTGTTAGATAAAAAACAAAAAAAAGTTGGGTAAAATACCGCATTCGGTATTTTAGACTTTTTTTTTGCTACTTCATAAAGATTTTCACAGGTGCGATAAAAGTTCCGTAATTTACCGAAACCCATGGCTTCAATTCAAAACAACCTGTTCTGTAACAGCAGAAGAGCATGGAGCTGTCTCTGTTTTGTTACATGCTGTTCTGTGAAGTGCCGACATTACAATAGTAAGAAGCAACCCCAACAACCCTTTGGAATGTACGCGTTTGTTAGACTGCCTCTGCTCCCTCTGAATCTGCCCATTAGTCTTCCTTAACCTTTTATTTTATTGCCACAGCTTAGTTGAACTCCAAGAAAAAGAACACATGCCATTCCTTAGGTGATTTACCCACTAGCTCCTCTGCATCTTCAAACAGGAAACTAAAGGGTTTAACATCTGAAGGGCTGCAGGCGAAATCTCTTTTGTTCGGGATCTCTCTCCTCCACTGCCTGGGGTATTGGTATTGCATCCTATTAGCATCCAATCAGCGGGACTTGCAGGAGAAAGAGGCTGTTCCTATTGGCTCTCTGCTCCTGTCAGTCATAGGTAATCCCTCTCTGCTTCTGTGAGTCACAGCTACTCCACAGTCTCTACACTGTTTTCGACATACCAGAGCTGCTGATAATCATCAAACATGTTTTACTGGGTTTTACCGCATGCTGTAATCAGTCAAGTCAGTAATTTACCTCACTAATTTCAACTTGTCATGCGGTAACAGCATTGATGAATTGACATTTTCCTAAATATTCCGAAAAAAATCAGCTGCTTTCAGCATTACCGAATGTGATAATGCTTGATGAATTGAAGCCAAGGTGCAAATGAATACAGGAGGTAGTCAGAATTCTGGGTTCTGGACAGTAACCCCAATACTTAGACCAGAGTAGTATTAGTTTCTTGTGGATGGCTTGTATTAACTTGAATTACTTATAGACCTCCAGACTCATAATCTGACAAGCGTGGCGTGGCAATCCATTAAAGTACAACCACATACATCTTGCTACAGATGCTGCTGTGTGTGGCACTTTTGGAAATGGATCGGGGTATGCCCACATGCTTATATCTGGCCAGGAGTGGTTTTGATATAGTGAATCTCAAGCAGTCTTTTTATTTTTTGCAGGAGACTGTTAAAGCTGTGAAGGTGCCTCTGATGAAGTGGTGTGTGCGGGCCGTGAAACGCACATCAAGCATTGTTTTATGCAGTAAGGATTCATGCATTGTGGTAATATTGTGTGCATTCTCCCATGTTTAATTTTTAAAGAAGAACTGTAACCAAGGATTGAACTTCATTCCAATCAGTACCCCTTTCCCATGAGAAATCTTTACCTTTTCTTAAATAAATAATCAGGGGAAATGGCAGATATTGGGCTTGATTCACAAAGTTTTTTCACCTGTTTTCCTCTGTTTTCACCTTATTTATGTTACATTTTTTTAACTCCAAAAGAGTAAAAATATAATAAAATTAAGGAAAGAAAAGTAATATTGAAATGAAGTTAATCGAGAACAACTTACTTTGAGTGATTATTTTGCTTGTAAATGTGCTGAAAGGTTATTTTTTTTATTATTCAGGTGATAAATAAGTCATGTTTGAGAAGTTTTGTGAATAGAGCCCATTGTGGTGAAACCCCTCCCACAGTGTGATGTCAGGACCTAGGTCAAGACGTTTTCCTGTCTGTAGACTTTGTTGCATTGTGGGAAATAACAGCTGTTTCCAAATGCCAAACAACCAGTATCTCCCTCTGTGCATGTGTTTATCTATGGAAAAAAGCAAAAAACCTATTACAAAGTTAGTGGGCGTCATTATAAATAATGACAGTTGGAGCTGTCTAGTTTTTTTCTGGTCTGCCAGTAGTAAAGATAATTAAGCACAGGCTTATTGTGGATCAAATAACATGGGTAAATTACATTGTTATTATCAATCATTGATCTCTCTTTTAATTTTGAACTTCTCACTCTGCAATGTATTGATTTATTTTGCTAAAGTTCTTTTTTTTAAGTGTAAACACATGTTTAATGTTTAAAGAGACTCTGTAACAAAATGTTCATCCTTATTTCTTCTATCCTATAAGTTCATATACCTGTTCTAATGTGCTTTGTCTAACTGCAGTCTTTCATAGTTGCACAGTGGCTGTGTTATGTCTGTTATATGATCCAATCTTCTCTCCTCTGTCGGGTCTGTCGGGCTCAGGCAGTCTGGCTGGAATGTGCTGTGCTGCTTGTGATTTCATAGAAGCTATACACACCCTCCCCAGGCCCCCTGCACACTCTGTATGACTCACACACTGAGCTACTCACTTGTTATGTCTTTTGTTTGTAAACACTGGATAAAAATGGCAATTACAAGCCAGGATTGCAGCAGGGAGTGGCAGAAACAGCACAGAGGGGCCCAGGAGAACATAACAAATAGAATGGTATGCTTTTTATTGTAAGAATTTTAGAGTACAGATTCTCTTTAACATAATACTAAATTGTGTTAGTTGAACTCCACACCATAGTGCTTTGGACCCTTTGAGGTTTGAAATATTTGTAGCTGCCACCAACCAACACACAATTGCTAGTAAACACTGAGTGTGGCTAACTTGACAAGCTTTGGTTTGCTCAAAGCTACCAGATGGGTAAAACAAAACTTTTTCAAACGTTGTTATTATTTGTTAGTATTTCGTTTTCAAAACTTTTTTTTAGCGGAAGGCATGTTAAATAAACCAGATTAACAGCATTGAATATACAAGTGCATTTTGGAAAGTACTCTTAGGCCCCGTTCACATCACAAACGCGGATGGCCATGCGTGCGGAACGCAACGCTTACGAACGCCCGCCATCCGCGTTTGTGTGCGTTGCGTGGCTGATCCCATCACTGAAAAGTGAATGGGACAGCCATGCGTTTTTACAAAAAATGCGTGCAGCATGCGTTCCCGGACCGCACAGGTCCGGAACGCATGCAGTGTGAACATCAGACATTGCACTCTATGCAATGTCTGATGTCGTGCGTGTCGGCCACCTGCACGCGTTTCCAAAATGCGGCTGGAAACGCGTGCAGTGTGAACGGGGCCTTAGTATTTAGTTAACAAGTGACTCTTTATGGGGTCTTAATAATGCTTAAGGCTGCTTTCACATGAAGACGTTACAGGTGCACGTTAGTGCAGCCTGTAACGCAGCCCATCGCACAGCAATGAAAAATCAATGGGCTGTTCACAGTGCCCGCATTGCGTTACATTGTAACACAGCACGTCAAGTTAAAGTGCTGCATGCTGTACTTCATATGCGGCTAAACCGCTTTAGGCTGTTTGCACATGCTCAGTAATGTTGGAGGAGGAGGTCTCCCCTCCTCCTCCTCGGCCAGCCACACGGCTAATTAATATTCACTGCACGGTGTGACGTGCAGTGTTTACTTCCTGGAGCACCGCCCTGTGCGACGATTGGCTGGCGGGACCACGTGATGCAGATCACGTGGTCTCCGCATCCATAGCATAGAAAAGGCACACCAAGAGCTGAATAACGTGGCTCTTGGTAGCGTCCTCCACCAACACCACCAGGCGTTGCGTTAGGGGCACGTTATGCGACCTATAACGTCCCCTAAAACGCAACTCCCTGGTGGGAAAGAAGCCTAAAAGAAAAAAGTCAGTGCAGTCAGTCAGTACAAAATTGCAAACAACAGAACAATAACTGTACCAGAAACAATACTAATAGGAATCATCGTCAAAGAAGAAAAGGAAAAGGAGTATTTGCATCAACCCATTCTCTGCCTTCTAATAAGGCTTTGCAAAGTAAGTAGTTATGATGCAGAAAATGCTGCAATCCCCAGTACCCAGTCCTATTACACATTTCATCTCTCATAAGAATGAACGGTACTTTTCCGTTAGCCGGGCGCATCCGGCAGGTGGAGCTAATTACATTAATAGATCACGTAACAAAAGTGTTAATGTAACCGATTGTATTGTGTTTTTACCGGCCATCTCACTACGGTCAAATGTATTGTAAAAAGTGAGTTAATTGAATTAAAATGAAGCCGGCGGCAATGTAACAGATAAAGGCTCTCGCTCTCCTCCCCCTGGCCCTCTCTCTCTCCTATACAATACTGGCAGCCGGCGGGGACAAGCGCGTGTCCCCCCAGAGATGTTCGTCACGGCAGGGAATCCTGGTTGTTTTCTTGCGACGAACGACTCTAGGGGGACATGCGTGCACCCCCCCCCCCCCCCCGGCTGCCAGTGTTCTATAGGAGAGAGGCAGAATACAATACAATCGGTTACATTAACACTTTTGTTACATGAACTATTAATGTAATTAGCACCACCTGCCGGATGCGCCCGGCTAACGGAAAAGTACCCAATGAACGATGATGGCTGTTTGGTTTCTGTGAGTTATGACAGTTTGCGCATTGTTTTTAGCCATCTTTAATCAGCCCCTGTGTGTTTCCAAGGCACTTGGCTGTCAGAGAAGCAAGATCAGCTGCATCAATTTGCAGTAATTAATGGTCACTTCTGTGCCATCTACAGCTGACATCTCCTGTTTAAACTACTCAGTGGCAAAGTTTATAACATGTAGACATTTGCCTTGCATAAGGGCTGCTGTATTCTTACTGCTGCATTGACTCTACATGCTTGTTGAATTTAAAGGACGTCCGTAATGAGAGGTATATGGAGGCTGCCATATGTATTCCCTTTTAAACAATACCAGTTACCGCGTGGAAATGGCTACACAGGCAGGAGAGGATTCAGTACAAAGTGGAGACGTCCTCTGTTACATGCTGTTTTACCTCGAGTGTTTGTGAGGAGTACTACCAAGTTTTTATACTTCACTAAATGGTTTTATGCGATGAGATTTCCTGTTCAGCATTGCAGTTTGAACTTGTGGGAACCTTGGCTTTGCAAGAGGCACGCAGGCTGATACTTGATCCAGGACTGTGAAGCCATGCTGTGTTGCTGTCTGTTGGCCTGGGCAGCCGGTGCATAAGGTGAGCACAGTCCCTGCAGGTGTGTGGGTTACAGGTCCCCAACCCTGTCCTCAAGGCCCACCAACAGTACATGTTTTGCAGGAAACCACAAATATTCACAGGTGAGGTAATTAGTGTTCAGCAGAGCAGCTGATTAACTGCCTCTCTGGATTTCTACAAAAACATGCACTGTTGGTGGGCCTCAAGGACAGGGTTGGGGAACTCTGGGTTACAACATTTGAAGGGTGACCCAGTAAAGACACACAGGGTGATACCCTTATACCTGAGGTGCTGGGGTATAAAAGCAGATAGTCTGCGCTATGATCTGTACATTTTTTCCAAAGGAGTGAGATTGGGGGAATTGAAATGCAGGATTTAGATCTCATGCTGTGGTTGCTGTCTGTAGGCCGGGGCAGCGACTTACTAAGGTGAGAGCGGTTCCTAAAGGTGGTGGACATGAGTTTCGTGGTGATATTGGTAAAAACCGCACAAGGGGACTATGATATTGGTAAAAGCCACACAAGGGGACTATTGTATGTTGCAGGAGCCAAATGTAATTGATGGTCTATGCAATGAAAATTCTTTCTCATTATTTTGAGGGGATCTGTCAAGAAGTTTCTTCCTGAAGATATGGTGGATACAATATCATTTGACTATTTGATTTAGTGGACTGTAAGGCAGCGCAAGGTTTTTTTTCCATGCTATATTTTATTGATGTTTTATTGTGACATTTTTACCTGTGCAGCATACCTTCAGTAGTGTGTAGGTTTCTATTTAAAGTGGGGAGCACACCATCGCTAGTTTTACAATACCTGGCTGTCCTGCTGATTCTCTGCCTCTAATACTTTTAGCCATAGACCCTGAACAAGCATCTGCAGATCAGATGTTTCTGACATTATTGTCAGATCTGATTACATTAGTTGTATGCTTGTTTCTGGTGGTATTCCGACACTCCTGCAGCCAAATAGATCAGCAGGCCTGCCAGGCAACTGGTATTGTTTAAAATGTAATAAATATGGCAGCCTCCATATTCTTCTCTCTTCAGTTGTCCTTGAAGCTGAACTTTATACACTCTCCCAATTAGTCTGGACAATTACACAGCTGAGCATCAGAGCTATAAACTTAGTATTTACCCCACACTTAAGTTGGGCAGTGGTGATTTGTCATATAGCCCTATTTTAATCGACAATATTAAAAGTTATAATTTAGATTCTACGGTATCATTGTATAAAAGGGCCAATAGGGAGTGGTTACAGTTTCAGTATTTTGCATTGGCACCTCTTGTGAGGTGAGTCAACTACATCCCTGGCTGTTACAGGTAAGTGTCAACACTAAAGACAAAAAATAGCAGCACAACATCGAGGCAAAATGTCTATTTTAGATTAAAACATTTTAACAAAGGTAGTGCAAGCCCATGATGCCAAGTGACGCATTTGCGTCAGGCGGCATGGGCACTGGAGCGACATCCTGCCCACAATAGCGTAAGTGGCCACCAGCTCTGAAGGTAACGCGAGCGGCGGTCCAGGGGGTGGGTGGGGGAGAGTATCAGTTTAGGAACAACTGGGGCAACTATACTACCTATACTGGTGGCAGCTGTACTACCTAAACTGGGAGAAGCTATACTACCTATACTGGGGGCAAATATACTACCTATACTGTGGCAACTATACAACCTACCTATACTGGGGCAACTATACTAGCTACCTACCTATACTGGAGCAACCATACTACCTATACTAGGGCAACTATACTACCTCTACTGGGGCAAATATACTAGCTATCTACCTACCTACCTATACTGGGGCAACTATAGTAGCTACCTATACTGGGGCAACTATACTGGCTAACTATACCCGGCTACCTACCTATCTATACTGAGGGTGAAATTGTTTGGGTACTGCGCGATCATTCTCAGGCAGCAAAAAGTCTACAGTCGGCACTGAGTGTATGGCAAATAGTAAGCATATGGCTATGTAAGCCTGTTTATACACAATTGGATGTTATACAAGTGTATGGTAACTGTAAAATTGCCAAAAAATGAAGAGAAGGAGAGAGAGAGAAAAAAAAAAAAAAAAAAGAAAAAGCATAAAGTAAAAAAAGAAAAGAGAAGACAAGAGAAGGGAGAAGAACACGAAAGTAAAGTTTGATCCTTGGGTAAAAGGACACCTGAAGTGAGAAGAATATGGAGGCTTCCATATTTATTTCTTTTTAAACAATATCAGTTGCCTCGCAGCCCTGCTAATCTATTTCACTGAAGTAGTGTCTGAATCCCACCAGAAACAATCATGCAGCTAATCTTGTCAGATTTGACAATAATGTCAGAAACACCAAATTTGCTGCATGCTTGTTTAAGGCCTTTCGCTAAAAGTATTAGAGGCAGAGGATCAACAGGGCAGCCAGGTAACTGGTATTGCTTAAAAGGAAATACATATGGCAGCCTCCATATCCCTCTCGCTTCAGTTGTCCTTTAAAGTCACCTCTGAATACACCCAGACCCCTATGGCCTCAGGATCTAAGAAATGATTACATAATATAACCACAGTTTTGATATTTTTTTAAATTTTTGCTCACAGTCCTAAAATAAACTGGCCAGTCCAGTGGCGTAACTAAGGAGCTTAGGGCCCCAGTGTGAGTTTTAAATGGGGCCACAAGCACTGCATTGATATGGAGCCCCAAAACCTATCAATGACAGATGTAATGTCACAGGAGTGTAATCAGAATGAGGAAACCGTTCAATGCACATATAGAGGTGTTCATTACCAGCAGAACACCAATGAAAAGCTAATAAGATGGAGGACGGAAGTCCCCCTCTGGTCCAAGGGTTCTGGTGTGGTCAAAACCACTGCATTCCCTATTGCTACGCCAATGGGCAAGGGTAATGTAATTATGCAAATGAACTTTTACCTCATCATTTATGATTTTCCATGTTTGGCAATTTTTTGCTGCTACCAGGACAGGATGGAATAGAGGTCTGGTTCATCAAGGGAGGCAGATTTAAAATGCTTAAAGGCAGACCAAAGGTCTTTCCAAACAGTGAGTGTAATAATAGGCCATATACTATACACAAGAATCTGATCAAGACCAAAAAGGATCATTCTACCCATGTAACATGCTAGGTCACCCCTCTTTCTTCTCATAACACTTATGGTGTGCCTTATTCCCCTATAACATTGGTAGACACATTTCCTCAAGTAATGTGCACAGCCAAATAACCCCCCTTCCCCATAACATAAGCAGCCAGCTATCCTCAAATTAAATGTGTGTCCATCCAACCCACTCCCATAACATGTGCAGCTAGCTGTCCACTAATAGTATGTGCGCCCATCCATTCAAGGGAGAGAGAGGGAGAGAGAGATTAGACTCATGCTGGCAGGATTCTGTTGACATTGAGCAGGCCTGTTATGTAAAGGTGTTCACTAATGATACAATCTTGACCTTGGCTTTCATTTGCACTATGCCCTGCATCGGTGCGATTTATCATTTCTGAGTTTGTGGTGTTAAACGAGGAGTGCCCACTATGCCTGGCTGCCAGCAGCACTAACCTGGCAACCCAAGTTTCCAGCCCAAAGACCAGCAAGTGAGGGTCTTAGTTTTGCGTACGTTAAAAAGGGGCGCTGGGAAAAAAGGGCGCGGGGTTTTAAACGATAAACATGGATAACATTTAAAAATATAATGTACTATATTTTGTTTAAAAATAATGTTTTATAAAGTTATAAATAATTAAATAATGTGCATGAAATCCGCAATTGTGAAAACGTTAATGTTCCGTTTAAAAAGTGAAATGTATAATAACGTTTAAAAAAAATGTAGTAAGTAACCCTCCCTGTACCTACCCCTAACCCCTAGACCCCCGTATTGGTGCCTAAACCTAAGACCCCCATGGTGGTGCCTAAACCTAAGACCCCCCCTGGTGGTGCCTAAACCTAAGACCCCCTGGTGGTGCCTAAACCTAAGACCCCCCTGGTGGTGCCTAAACCTAAGACCCCCCTGGTGGTGCCTAAACCTAAGACCCCCCTGGTGGAGCCTGAACCTAAGACTCCCCTGATGGTGCCTAAACCTAAGACCCCCCTGGTGGTGCCTAAACCTAAGACCCTCCTTAGTGATCACTGTATTGTGTGTAGAATAATGTTTTAGAAACAGTAAGGGATAAAATATATTACAATTTACGTTACGTACTGATCGCTTTATTTTGTGAATAATAATGTTTTACAAACAGTAAGGGATAACATTTAAAATAATGTTTTATTGAAATAGGTAACGTAAATCATCACAAGCAGTTATAAAACATTAAAAATCTTCGGGCGCCGGTGGAAAACGTTATTATTCTCGGGCGCCCTTTTTTCCTGTTCAGCGCCCAGTAAACGATATTTATTATGGGAGTGAATGGCGGCGCCCGATTTGTCCACTAGCTGCCTGTGCCCTTTTTTACTGTTACCCTTATTTTTACTCCTAAATTTTCTCCTAGGTAATATTTTTACATCTTATTAATAAAATACATTGTAAGCCAACAACAAGAAAGAATATACTCTGGAAAAAAAAAGGAGGTGAAAAACTACTGTCAAAATTATTCTGAGTGCAGAAAAGTTTTAAACAGAAGGTTAATAATTATCTCCTAGGATAAAACTTAGGCGAAAAAGTGAATTGCATCAGGCCCATAGAGTTAGAATAAAATGATGTCTGAGCAAAGCGAGTAGTAAGGGGACAATGATTCCAGTAAGGTGGGGGGATATCACTTTAAAAGGAGTGGACACCCCTCTTTCAACTTTCAACCCCCCCCCCCCAACTCAGGAATGATGGATCGCACCGTCGCAGGGGTGCTAAATGTATTACTTAAGAGGATTAAATATCTTTTAAACGGGGGCAGTCAAATTCAGTGGATGGTATAACACATAAGTACCCTACTTTCTTCTGAAGAGAAGATTAAAGAGTTTTTCAGGATTTAAAGGACCACTATCGCAAAAACTTTAACATTTAAAATACATCTAAACACATACAAAGAAGAAGTTTGTATCTTCCAGAGTAAAATGAGCTACAAATTACTTTTCACCTATGTTGCTGTCACTTACAGTAGTTAGTTGAAATCTGACAGAACCAACAGGTTTTGACTAGTCCATCTCCTCAGGGGGGATTCTCAGTATTGAATATATTTAAGCCCTCCCTGGAATGGATCTATACAAATAAACTAGTTTCCCCCCTTCCCCCCTGCCCCTGACCACCACCACACTATTCTAGCAGTTGGACTGAGCAACTGCAGTCCACTAAGTGCTTTTGATAATAAAGAAAAAATCCTATAATCCCCCATGAGGAGATGGGCTACTCTAAAAAACTGTCAGTTCTGTCAGATTTCTACTATTTACTGCAGGTTACATCAATGTAGCAGAAAAGTAATTTATAGCTCTTTTTATTCTGGGAGAAATGTAAATTTGATCTATGTGTTTTCACATATTTTACAGTTTATTTAGATAGTGGTACTTTTAAGTAAAATAGATAAAAAAAGAAAAATATACAGAATACAAAAGTATACAAAAGAAGAATTACTATATATACACTCGCATATAAGCCGACCCATGTATACGCCAAGGTACCCACTTCTCTCTCAGAAACAAGTAAAAAGTGATCGACTCATGTATAAGCTTGCCCAGTATAGCCCCGTCCGTGGTGGCTAGATGTGCACCCAGTACAAATCAGCCCACCTCCACATAGCCAGATGTGCCCAAAGATTATACAGCTGTGTCTCAAGATGCTACTAGATGGCGTCATAGATATGAAACACAGCAATTGCCACACAGGAAGAATCCCTGATCATTGCACTGCTAAGACTTTGCTTGCACACTCCACTCCACAAGCCAGCGGGAAACAGGTAGTCTTGAGCAGAGCACTATGCACACCATGTTGCAGGGGATGGGGACATGGACACAGCAAGGAGCTAACTGGCAAGAGATCGCTAGTGCAAGATCCTTACGTTCCTCTACCAGTAACAAAACCTGCTCCATCATCCGTTCTGCTCCAGTAACTTGAATATAAGCCGAGGGCATAACTTTTCAGCACAGTTGTGTGCCGAAAAATTAGGCTTATACGTGAGTATATAAGGTATACAGAAGGGAAGCAGGAGATTTGGGCGCACGAGACAAGTGGACAAAAACGGCGCCCCATTCACTCCCATTGTAAATATCGTTTAATGGGCGCCGAACAGGGGAAAAAAGGCGCTTGTGATGATTTAACTTTACAAAATGAGCCCGTGACGAATAACGTTTATAAAGATACTAAATCACTATTTCTAAAACATTTCTAAAACATTATTATCCACCCAAAAAAATTATTTACATTTTTTTATTTAAATTTATTTATTAATGTTTGTAAAATATTATTATCCATAGGGGTTCTTAGGTTTAGGCACCACCAGGGGGGGTCTTAGGTTTAGGCACCAACAGGGGGGGTCTTAGGTTTAGGCACCACCAGGGGGGGTCTTAGGTTTAGGCACCACCAGGGGGGTCTTAGGTTTAGGCACCACCATGGGGGTCTTAAGTTTAGGCACCACCAGGGGGGTCTTAGGTTTAGGCACCACCAGGGGGGTCTTAGGTTTAGGCACCACCAGGGGGTCTAGGGGTTAGAGATAGGTACAGGGAGGGCTTTGGGGTGGTTAGTTTTAGGCACCACCAGGGGGGTCTTAGGTTTAGGCACCACCAGGGGGGTCTTAGGTTTAGGCACCAACAGGGGGGGTCTTAGGTTTAGGCACCACCAGGGGGGGTCTTAGGTTTAGGCACCACCAGGGGGGTCTTAGGTTTAGGCACCACCAGGGGGGTCTTAGGTTTAGGCACCACCATGGGGGTCTTAGGTTTAGGCACCACCAGGGGGGTCTTAGGTTTAGGCACCACCAGGGGGGTCTTAGGTTTAGGCACCACCAGGGGGTCTAGGGGTTAGAGATAGGTACAGGGAGGGTTTTGGGGTGGTTAGTTTTAGGCACCACCAGGGGGGTCTTAGGTTTAGGCACCACCAGGGGGGGTCTTAGGTTTAGGCACCACCAGGGGGGTCTTAGGTTTAGGCACCACCAGGGGGGTCTTAGGTTTAGGCACCAACAGGGGGGTCTTAGGTTTAGGCACCACCAGTGGGGGTCTTAGGTTTAGGCACCACAAGGGGGGGTCTTAGGTTTAGGCACCACCAGGGGGGGTCTTAGGTTTAGGCACCACCAGGGGGGGTCTTAGGTTTAGGCACCACCAGGGGGGTCTTAGGTTTAGGCACCACCAGGGGGTCTAGGGGTTAGGGATAGGTACAGGGAAGGTTTTTAACAAACATAAATATAAAAGTTTCAGTTTAGAAACAGGGAAGATTAACGTTTTAAGAATTGCCGATCTCATACACATTATTTAATGATTTATAAATTCTTAAAACACTATTTGTAAAGGAAATTCTACAGAATATTTTTATAAACGATAATACTGCTTATCGTTTACACCACGCGCCCTTTTTTCCCGACGCCCTTTTTTGATGTACGCATACAGAAGATCTGCAAGGGGCCATGTACTGATAATGATAGGGAAAAAAGAGGGGAAGCACTTATGTCTATCTAACTATACACATAGTAATTGTAGGAATATATTTCCTAACAAAAATGGCAGAGACAATATTAAAAACAAATCTTCACGATGGTGAATACATGTATATGGCAGCTTGGAACACCAGGCAAGCGCAGACAACATCACTGACAGACATGATTTCCTGCTATATATTTTGCGCTACCCACATGCACAGCAGATGACCCCTTTTTTTTTTCTTTAGTGAATCTTTGCGTGAATCTTGTTTGAATCTTTTAGTGAATCTTTGAATAACATTGACCTGAGCTCAGAGATATCAGGTTTCACATCTTATTTCTTTTTTGAAAATCCTGAATGTGCCTGGCTAGCCACTTGTTCTCCCAGCGGTTTTCTTATTGACAGACCATTACTTTACCACAGGGAATAGCAAGCTCAGGTACAGTTCATACAGACAATCGTTAGTAGTGTTATTTAGCATCCCAGAGGCAGCAGATAGCTCCTAAAAACAAACTTTTTTTATCAAAGTATTCCTTGTGCACTTTTTTGGCAATCTGCTGTGAGTGTACTGACCAATTGGCTGCCTGCAGTTCTGAATGTTGGGTGTGCAACAGTACCAGTTGTGTCAATAGACATTGATCCAGCCACTCATGTCTTATCAGAGCTAGAGATGTCGCGAACCTCCGATTTTCGGTTCGCGAACTTCCGTGGAAGGTTCGGTTCGCGGAAAAGTTTGCGAACCGCAATAGACTTCAATGGGGAGGCGAACTTTGAAAAATAGAAAAAATTATGCTGGCCACAAAAGTGGTGGAAAAGATGTTTCAAGGGGTCTAACACCTGGACGGGGGCATGGCGGAGTGGGATACATGCCAAAAGTCCCGGGGAAAAATCTGGATGTGACGCAAAGCAGCGTTTTAAGGGCAGAAATCACATTGAATGCTAAATTGCAGGCCTAACGTGCTTTGAAACATCTTGCATGTGTATACATCAATCAGGGAGTGTAATTAGAGTACTGCTTCACACTGACACACCAAACTCACTGTGTAACGCACCGCAAACAGCTGTTTGTGTAGTGACGGCCATGCTGGACTACTGTGCAACATGGCGAGATTGCTCTTCCTCACTCAGTGATGTCAGGTAATGTGTGACTTCCTTCTCAACTTTCCATGGCATTGTTAAAAAGCTTACGTTTTGTTTTTAAATTACATTTTCTACTTGCTATGTACTTGTTCAGTACCGCTACAATGAGAATCCTGTGGAGGCTTGCAAGTCTGCCATTGGGTAATGGCCGGGGAATGAGGGGTTTGAATCCGGTGTGGAGGCTGAGCAACGGCTACCACTACACATCCAAGGAGGGCAGCGGGCAGGCATGCACGCCCGCCCGCCCCGAGGTAGTGACCAAAAATAACAATACAGGAGGCGGACTTTCGAGGCCCTGCTGTGTATTTGAAATGAATGTACTTTAAATCCTTGAACGAGAACCAGTTATGGCGGGCAAAGATGACACCACATTCCTTTCACGAGAATCATATGGAGGCGGGCAAGTCTGCCATTTGTGACCCCGGGTAATGGCCGGGGAATGAGGGATGGAAACCGGTGTGGAGCCTGAGAAACGGCTACCACTACACATCCAAGGAGGGCAGCAGGCAGGCATGCACGCCCGCCCCGAGGTAGTGACCAAAAATAACAATACAGGAGGCAGACTTTCGAGGCCCTGCTGTGTATTTGAAATGAATTAACTTTAAATCCTTTAATGGGAATCCGTTATGGAGGGCAAGTCTGCCATTGTCACCGCGGGGAATGAAGGTTGGATTCCGGCCCGAAGTGGGAGCCTGCTGAGACCCATGCTGTAGCTGCCCTGACCGTGCTTTGCCGACCAGGCATCTGTGGTCAGATGGACCCTTGAGCCAGCGGAAGACAAACCAAGTCGAAAGCATTTGCCAAGAATGTTTTACGGAGGGCAAGTTTTGTTGGCATTTTTGTAAATTGTTTGAAAATGTAGATGGTTGTATTTTTAAATTGTTTGAAAATGATAGATGGTTGTATTTTTAAATTGTTTGAAAGTTTAGATGGTTGTATTTTTAAATTGGTTGAAAGTTTAGATGGTTGTATTTTTAAATTAAGTGTAGCCATTCTTCCTCCCCCCAGCCATGAACAATACCATGGGAACGTGGAGCAGCAGAAGCCCCCTGTGACGGCTGCCGCGGTTGTTCTCCGCGGCTTGTCTTTTGAGGGGTGCTGCTTTTCCTCAGGTGTTCTTGCCATAGCTGTTTGTGCCTTCTCTCCAGGTGCCTTCGTAAAGCATTTGTCCCTACATGACAGTTGGCCTTTCCACGGCTCAATTTTTGCTGGCAGAGACACTAGATGGCTTTGCTCTGATCTGAGACACACACGTTAAAAAATTTCCAAACCGCTGAGCCCCCCTGGGCTGATGGCGCTACGGTGGCATCAGCAGCTGACGTTGAAGGGCATGTTGGCTGTCTGGCCATAGCTGGTGATACATGGCGCCGGACACTTCCCCCAGCTGTTTCTGAGGACGAGCTCCCTCTGCTTCTATCATGGAGTCGTCTCCTCCTAGTCCTCTCTGACTCCTCCTCTGAACTGTCCCCCTGGTCATCTCCTCTACCGGGAACATATGTGGTATCCGTATAATCGTCATCATAATCCTCCTGGCCAGCTGCACTTTCCTCAGACACCTCCTCAACTGCACCAACTTCAGGTGTTTCATCAGCCCCCTCCACACACGTTACGTCCATACTATCGCCACCTAACTCAGACGTAGGAGGTTGTGTACCTGCGCCTTCTTCTTGTTGTTGCAGTAGTGGCTGTGAATCGGTGATTTCACCACAACCACCACCACCACCAAATAACTCCTGCGAAGTGTCAAATGCAGCGGATGTGGTGCTTGTTGTAGCGCTGGTGCCTGCGGGAGATGAGGTGTTCTGTGTTAAATACTCAATCACCTCCTCACGATTTAGGGAAGTGATGGCACGTGCCTTCTTCTGAGCACTGTATTTTGGGGCAGGTCCGCACGAAATCACAGCAACACCACCTCGCACAGACCTGCCGGTGCCTGGTGGCCTTCCTCTGGGTCTGCCTCTACCTCTTCCTCTACCTGGTTTGTCCATTTTGTCCATCTCGGGGGGATGCTAGGTATATGCAGTGAGCTGGGTTCACTGAACAGTAAAGGTACTAGGATGCAGTGAGGTGGGTTCACTCAACACAACAGGTAGTAGGATGCAGTGAGCTGGGTTCACTGAACAGTAAAGGTACTAGGATGTGGTGAGGTGGGTTCACTCAACACAACAGGTAGTAGGTATATGCAGTGAGCTGGGTTCAGTCAACACTACAGGTAGTTATGTGCAGTGATGAGGTGGGTTAAGTAAACACAACAGGTAGTAGTAGGATGCAGTGAGCTGGGTTCACTCAACACAACAGGTAGTAGTAGGTATATGCAGTGAGCTGGGTTCACTCAACACTACAGGTAGTTATGTGCAGTGATGAGGTGGGTTAAGTAAACACAACAGGTAGTAGTAGGATGCAGTGAGCTGGGTTCACTCAACACAACAGGTAGTAGTAGGTATATGCAGTGAGCTGGGTTCACTCAACACTACAGGTAGTTATGTGCAGTGATGAGGTGGGTTAAGTAAACACAACAGGTAGTAGTAGGATGCAGTGAGCTGGGTTCACTCAACACAACAGGTAGTAGTAGGTATATGCAGTGAGCTGGGTTCACTCAATACTACAGGTAGTTATGTGCAGTGATGAGGTGGGTTAAGTAAACACAACAGGTAGTAGTAGGATGCAGTGAGCTGGGTTCACTCAACACAACAGGTAGTAGTAGGTATATGCAGTGAGCTGGGTTCACTCAACACTACAGGTAGTTATGTGCAGTGATGAGGTGGGTTAAGTAAACACAACAGGTAGTAGTAGGATGCAGTGAGCTGGGTTCACTCAACACAACAGGTTGTAGGTATATGCAGTGAGCTGGGTTCACTCAACACTACAGGTAGTTATGTGCAGTGATGAGGTGGGTTAAGTAAACACAACAGGTAGTAGTAGGATGCAGTGAGCTGGGTTCACTCAACACTACAGGTAGTTATGTGCAGTGATGAGGTGGGTTAAGTAAACACAACAGGTACTGGGGGTATATGCAGTACTGGGTAGTACAATGTGCAGCTCCCTGTCACACACACAGGCAGTCAGACAGTCACTGAATGTGCTGGGCTGCTGGCAGTGGCACACACACACTATCAATTAGCAAGGCTGTGCATGCAACAAAAGTGTCAGTTTGACACACAGTAAAAAAAAAAAAAAAGTACAGGATGAGCTCTGACAAAAGCTAGGGTGCTATAAAGCAATAACAATCAGCCAAGGAGCAAACTAAGCAGCCAAGAACCTAACTAATCTGTCCCTAGAAGAACAAGTCTGCAGCAGCTGTCCCTTTCCTCTCACTAGCAGGCACTGTGAGTGAGTGTAATGGCCGCCGGAGCCTGCCTTATATAAGGGGGGGTGGGGCTCCAGGGCTTACTGTAGCCTGAATGGCTACAATGTGCCTGCTGACTGTGATGCAGAGGGTCAAAGTTGACCCTCATAGTGCATTATGGGGCGAATCGAACTTCCGTAAAAGTTCGCCTGGCGCAGGCGAACGCGAACCACCAATGTTCGCCTGGAACCGTTCGCTACACCTCTAATCAGAGCCCGAATGCTGATCTGCAACCAGTGAAGTGAGAGTGATATGGAGGCTGACATGTTCATTTCCTGTGGCTTAAGAGGAGCGTGGCCCCAATGATCCTACTGACAAGCCCTTGTCAGTAATATTTGGGGGGGGGTCCGTGCTCGGAAATGTGAGACTGGAGCACAGCATGGGAAGCCTCTATAAGATCCAGAAGCTTCCATTTTCCTAGGAAAGTGTGCACTTTTGCACCTGAAGGTTTGTTTCAGGTACACTTTAAGTGTAGTTAAAATGTCTTAAAGTCAAGCATATGCCACTGCCATTGTTTACATTACCAGAATGACTCATAGGAATGATAAGAATTCCACAGAAATTCTAGCAGTAGAGTATTATTATTATTATTATTGATTTATAAATGGTCAACATATTCTGTGACGCAGTACAAAGTAAGAAACGAACATGGGATTTATAATAATACAGACAATGGTGTATACACCATTATATACTACATACACCAATATACAAAATAATTAATTGGGAGAGCAGGCAGAAACTCACCTTCCTTCGGCCACACACAGCTACAATCTACTCCCTCGCAGGCATTGTCGCGTTGGTAACAGCGCACCCTGTGATGTCATTACACGGGCGCTGCTATTAACCTGACGATGCCTGGGAAGAACGAGATAGACGCCGCGTGTTGGCTGAAGGCAGGTGAGTTGTTCCTGCCCGCTCTCCCCTGCCGCACACTGGGGGCAAATATGCTTGCTATCTATACTGGGAGGCAACTATACACGCTATCTATACCGGAGGCCCCAATACCTATACTGGGGTCAAATATACTTGCTATCTATACCTATACTGGGGGAAAATATACTTGCTATCTATACTGGGAGGCAGCTATACTAGCTATCTATACTGGAGGCACCTATACCTATACTGGGGGTAAATATACTTGCTATCTACACCTATACTGGGGGAAAATATACTTGCTATCTATACTGGGAGGCAACTATACTAGCTATCTATACTGGAAGGCACCTATACCTATATTGGGGGCAACTATACTAGCTATTTATACTGGGAGGAACCTATACTGGGAGCACCTATACTGGCTACCTATACTGGAGGCACCTAAACTGGGGCAACTATACTGGCTACCAATACTGGAGGCACCTAAACTGGGGCAAATATACTGGCTACCTATACTTGAGGCTCCTAGCATATACTGGGGGCAGCTATACAGGAGCCACCTAATGGTTCAAATCTGTAGATGAAATATTGAACAAGGATAGCAATTTCTTTAATTGGTATGAGGTGGATGACCATATTTAATGTCATCATTTTTCAGCCCAGACTAACTGCATCCATTCTGCTTGCAGGTAACTCTTGAACTGGGAATTTACGATGCCTGTGTGCCAGGCAGTGTCTCAGTTATGTGAGGTTGAGTAAACAAAGGTTTATCTGTTTGTGCTGAAACCAAGAATATTACAATAAAAGTTGGTATTCTGAATAATTGACTGCATTGTACTATATATCACTACAGCGCCTCTTTATATCCTCAATAAGCATTGTTACTGCTAGCAAATGTGTGCCCATTGGTATCGGTTGAGACTCATGTCAGATAGCAGGGGGTGGGTGAGGCGAACAGATGCAGTAACTCACAGGGGTGAGGAGATACTGTGCCCTGCAGAGCTTCTAATAGCTTCCAATAGCTCAGCCATAGTCTATTAGGAAGTTCCTGTCTTTACATTATCAGGATTATTGAATCAAACAGTGCAAAGAGCAGTAAGTCATTGCAGGCTGTAAGAGTCCCCCTTTCATCAGCTTAGCAGAACAATGAAGGATGTATTCTAATTGGCGGCTCCAGACTATCACATTCTGTACGGCGGTTTTGCTTTAGTCAGCAAAGTCAAAATGTATGGCTTTACAGAAACAAAAAAGCAAAGCTACTAAATTTGATAATAACGCTCAGGGACACGGCCGCTGATGTGATGTAACAAAGCTAGTTAATGCACAGCTGTGTGTCCCAGTCTTGTGTATTAACAATACCATCATTATTCTGGTACCAAATCCCATCATAACTCTGATGCTACATGGGATGGTAAAGATGTTTTTATGCATTTAAAGGACCACTATCATGAAAAATTGTAAAATGTAAAATTCATGAAAACACAAATAAAAAGTGCATTTCTCCCAGGGTAAAATGTGCTATAAATTACCTTTTTACTGTGTTGCTGTCACTTAAAGTAGGTAGTAGAAATCTGACAGAACTGACAGGTTGTGGACTAGCCCATCTCCTCAAGGGGGATTCTCATGGTTTCCTTTATTTTCAACAGCACTTAGCGAATAGCAGTTGCTCAGTCCAGCTGCCAGAATAGTGTGCAAACAGGTGGGGGATGGCCTGCATCTTTGTATAGATCCTTTCCAGGTAGAGTGTTTGTGGAGAATACATTAAATACTGAGAAACCCCCATGAAGAGATGGATGAGTCAAAAACCTATCAGTTCCATCAGAATTCTAATAACAACAGTAAGTGACAGCAACATAGGAAAAAAGTAATTTATATCTTATTTTACTCTGGAAGAAACATACTTCTTATTTGTGTGTGTTAACGTGTATTGTTAAATTTTGCAATTTTTCGTGATAGTGGTTTGTTAAACACCAAAATAGTCTTGACGCAGGTACTTAGCAATGATATCGGTGATAAAGACTCTCGAGGTTTATTGGCTACAATAGGGCACTCAAAAAAGAGGAAAGAGTTTTATGGCTGTTTTATGGCTGCCAGGAAAGAGTTTTATGGCTGCCAGGAAAGAGTTTTATGGCTGTAATTCCTTATTAGTGAGTGTTACATTATAGTCTAACTAGGTCCCAGCTGGAGAGAAACTGTCATTTGCAGACCTGAATGTTTAACTCTTTCAGATGAAAAACACAGCCTAGTTGTTTGTATGCTTGGCACTGTACATACACATGCCTATTACATCCCATGTCACCTTAAGTACACTTTAAGGTTACATGTCAGGAAGGGTAATGACCAGAGAAGTTAGATATCATATCAGGAAGTGGCGACTGTCTAGAAGGGCTTAGGATTGAGGGTCAGAAAAAGATAAATGTTAGGTGTGTGTGTTTAAAAAAGTGGGGACATTAGGAATCAACAATAAGATAACAAAGGATGGTAGGAAAGTAGAGTTGGGTCCCAGGAGGGAGTTTATATTAGAGGATTTAGAATTAGGCCACTTTATTAACATTGAAAGGTTGGGTTTAGGTGTCAAAAAGGAGTTAACATTATGGCAGAGTTTAATCCAAGCATTTATTATGGGTGGAGGTGGGGGTGGGGGTGGGGGTGTAGATTGGTTATAAATAGCTGAAATACGGGCTGATTTCTGCAATTACAAACTCAAAATTATCATTCGTGATCTTCCGCGATTACGAATGGCGATTTTGAATCCATACGTAATTGCATCGGTACCCGTAATTCTGGATTACGAGCAGTAATTGCAAGCCATAATCGTAACCAAGGAAATGCTGTTTTGTAAAATAAATGTGTTTCTTTTTATGTTCAGAGTGTGGGAAATTGAAAAAAAAATGACGTGGGGTCCCCCGTCCTGGGCCTCTTTAACTATTTGACATTCCTGGACGTGAAACTCACGTCCAGGAAGCCATGTGCGCTCCTGCGCATTCCCGTGGCCGATCGCGCGCGTGCACGCGCGCTCCTGGCCCGCGGTTTGTTAGCCAGCGAATCAGTGTATTGGGCAACGGTGCCCGATCACTGATTCCTCTCCCCCGCAGAAAAAGCGACAGCTTCTCTCAGAAGCTACGCTTTTTCTGCTTCCTATGTTCCCCTACGTCGCTCTAAGCGTACGTGTTACGCTTAGCGTGACGTCACTGTAAACAAACTCATGGCTGCCATCTTGTGGCCAAAAAGTAAACTACATCTAAATGTTAAAACAAAATAAAAATACACATATTTACAAAAAAAAATAATACAATTTCAATCCCACCCTCCCAAAAATACCCACATAAAATGTTTAAGTAAAAAAAACCCATTACAATAATAAAAAAAAAACACAAATATTTACCTAAGGGTCTAAACTTTTTAAATATCTATGTAAAGATGAAATATTTCTATTGTTTTTTTATTATAAGCTTGTAAATAGTGATGAATGCAAAACGGAAAAAATGCACTTTTATTTCCAAATAAAATATTGTCGCCATACATTATGATAGGGACATAATTTAAACGGTGTAATAACCGGGACAAATGGGCATATACAATACGTGGGTTTTAATTATGGAGGCATATATTATTTTAAAACTATAATTGCCGAAAAGTGAGAAATAATGATTTTTTCCCGTTTTTTTCTTATTCTTCCTTTTAAAATGCATTTACAGTAAAGTGGCTCTTAGTAAAATGTACCCCCCAAAGAAAGCCTAATTGGTGGCGGAAAAAAACAAGATATAGATCAGTTCATTGTGATAAGTAGTAATAAAGTTATAGGCTAATGAATGGGAGGTGAACATAGCTCGGATGCATAAAGTGAAAAACGACTGAATGCGAACTGGTTAACAGACCAGTGGGAATCTGGAGGATTCCCATTGATCTGTCAACAGACCAATGGGGAGCTGTGGAGCCAAATTTAAATATGCTTCGGCTCTAGCTTTACTTAGTACAGCTAGAGCTGCGTGAGGAGTGACAGTGTGTGGCGGCGGGTGTGCAGAGATCTTCAATCAAGCTCGCAATCGCAACATTAGAGGATATTGGCTTGGAACCATTTCCGAGGATATTGGCATAGGAACATTTTTTTTTTTAAGTTAAGTATTCATAGCTGATTAAGGATATTAAAGGCCTTTTCTTGGGGTTTAGTTTTAATGTCTTTAACCCTTTGTGGAAATGGGTAAGGAGTACTATGTACCCCCTATACTCATTTCTCCTTGTGAGGCGGCTCGCATCTGGGGGGTTAGCGGTTAATAGCAAAGCCCCGGTACTACAAACACTAAATTTGCAAATATGTTAAGGAGGGCAGCTTGTACTGATGGCAGTTTTTCAAAAAAGACCTTGATTTGCGAAAATCAATGTTAAAATTAGCGGACAAAAGTTGCAATTTAAATGCGGTAAAATGACAGATAATGTATGAACATGTATATATATGTATTTTATTTTAAATATGTTCTGAGTGTGGGAAATAAAAAACAAAATAAATAAAAAATAACGTGGAGTCCCCCCTCCTGTGCCTCTTTAACCCCTTGTCCCCCATGCAGGCTGGGAAAATGCAAAGCCCCGGCCGTGTGGGGCTTCGCACTCTGACCTATGCCAGCCTGCATGGTCCATGGTATGAGGGGCTCTGTGGGAGAGGGGCAGCAAAGCCTCTCCCTCTCCCCAGAGTCCTTATCCAATCCATTGACAATGCCTTGGCCCCATTCATGGTGGCATCTGGGAGTTCACTTTAAGAAGGGGACCCCTAGAAACCAGCCCCCTTCCCGAGGAGAAATGACCCATTTCCACAAAGGGTTAAATGAAATAAAAATGAGAAAAGTATTTTATTTTTCTTAATTAACCATACATACTTACCTGTACCTTTTAAAAAATATTCTCATGCCAATATCCACGAAAATGGTCCCACGCCAACATCCTCTAATCTTGCAACCTTCATTATCTTGATGGAAGATCTCAGCACACCTGACGCCACACAGCCGCTACCCGAGCAGCTCTAGCTATACTAAGTATAGCTACAACTAAAGCACCTTTAACCACTTGCCGACCAGGGGATTTTTCAATGATCGGTGCTGCGTGGGCTCTACAGCCCGCAGCACCGATCAGGAGTGCAGCAGGGCGACCAGACTACTCCCCTTTTTTCCCCACTAGGGGGGTCTGATCGCCGCCGGCTGCATTTGCTTAGCGGGGGGGCTCTTCAAAGCCTCCCTCCGCAGCGTTCTCTGCCGTCTCCCCGCTCCCTCCCTCTCCCTCCCACTGTGAGCTGCTCAGGACGGATTTCCGTCCTGCGCATTGAAGGATAGGCTTCAAGAGAACTCGAGGCGGGGTTCTCACAATGCTAGCTGCATACAGAGGCTGGGTCTGCCTATAGAGCCCAGCCTCTGTTGCTATTTCAATTCCCCCTAAATCCCTCCTGCGCTCTGTAATCCCCCCTAAAACACAGCCGCGCTGCTGACACGCAGCTTGTCAGAGCAGGCTGTGTTTATCTCTTTACTGTCACTCTTGCCGCCCCCCCCCCCCCCCCCGCCTCCTGCAGAGCTCCGGTCCCGCCTGCGTCCCTTCCCTCGCCGCTGATTGGAGGGAAGGGACGCGGGCGGGACCGGAGCTCTGCAGGAGGCGGGTGGATCGGCGAGAGTGACAGTAAAGAGATAAACACAGCCCACACAGCGCGGCTGTGATTTATAATGGATTACAGAGCGCAGGGAGGATTTAGGGGGGGATTAAAATAGCAACAGAGGCTGGGCTCTATAGGCAGACCCAGTCTCTGTATGCAGCTAGCATTGTGAGAACCCCGCCTCGGGTTCTCTTTCAGCCTATCATATGCCGGCGATCCCCGGCCAATCAGAGGCCGGGGATCGTCGATCTGCCTTACGGCGCTGCTGCGCAGCAGCGCCGTATGATGTAAACAGCGGGGATTTCTTCCCCGCCTGTTTACATTTTGCCGGCGAGCCGCAATCGGCGGCTCTCCGGCTGTTCACGGAGACACCCTCCGTAAACTGACATGGAAAGGCCGCTCGATCGAGCGGCCGTTTCCATGGTAACCCGCAGACGACCAGTTTACGCCAATCAGCGTTAGCTGGTCGTCAAGAGGTTAAATGTTGGCTCCAAGGCTCCCCATTGGTCTAATAACAGACCACTGGGCATCATTAATCGATCGTCCCAATATCGCTCGCTGTTCCTGCCACGCACCTGATTAACCACGATGACCTGACATCTTTCAGCATGTCTGATCTATATATGTGACCAATTTTGCCCTGAAATTGCTTGTGCATGCTCTTGGTGGCACTGATTATAATCGAATTGGATGGTTGATCGGCTGCCAAGTCAATAGATGTATTTTTATAACGGATGCTATCATTTTATTCAATGAACTAGGAATCAAAGGCTGTCATAACAATTGTATCAAATCAATTCATTGCACTTCTAGAAAAGAACTGATAATACGAAACGCAAATCTATTCATCACTTTTGTTTACAGTGCCTCATTTGTGTGTGCTCTCATGTCATGGGAATTTAATCATTTACGATGAAATTAATGAATGAAGTTGAGAAATGTAAAAATCGCCACACATGGTCAGCTAGGCATCGGCTGTCTCTGCCTTCCTGTGACAGGCTCAGGTCTTAAGCATTTGTCTTTGGAAACATTAACCTTTGGACATACTCCTAACTCTCCGCTCTGCTCAGTGCTTCCATAAATCCCCCTTTGTTTGTTTGCCGAACAGCCAATTTATACTGATGATCCTTTTGTCAATTATGGTCAAACAGTTTTTAAATGATGACAGCATCTCCATACGCCATTCATTCTTGTGGAGTTACGCTGCTCTCCGCTACAGGCTGTGCCGCGCAGACAATCTGAGTAATACAAGTTCAGCAGCAAGGTGTCCTTGGCAACTGTTCATATATGATGGCTGACAACTATGATATAATTGTGATAGCTGATTGCTAACTTGCTGAGAAGGAGGCAGTATCTACAGTCAGATGAGATGGATGCTGGTATGAATGCATGTGGGTCAGATGACTGTGCTTTATAGGACAACTGAAGCGACAGGGATATGAAGGATGCCACATTTATTTCCTTATAAGCAATGCCAGTTGCCTGGCTATCCTGCTGATCCTCTGCCTCTAACACTTTTAGGCATACACCCTGAACAAGCATGCAGCAGATCAGGTGTTTCTGACATCATTGTCAGATCTGACAAGATTAGCTGCATGTTACATAGTTTGTTTTAGGTGTGTGATTCAGATACTAATGGAGCCAAATAGATCTGCAGGACTGCCAGGCAACTGGTATTGTTTAACATAAAATAAAAATGGCAGCCTCCATATCCCTCTCACTTGTTGTCCTTAAAAGTGGACCTGAACTCTTGCACAGGACACAAGGAAAACACAGATAAATACATCCTGTACGGATTTAGGGTAGGAACCCACTAAGAAGAATCGCATACACTTTTTCCATAGCACATAGTGGAAAATGCATGTGCGACTCTGTCTAGTGTTTTCCTACCCTTAAAGGGAACCTAAACTGAGAAGGAGATGGATTTTTCCTTTTAAAATAATACCAGATGCCTGACTCTCCTGCTGATCCTGTGTCTCTAATACGTTCAGCTACAGCCCCTGATCAAGCATGCAGATCAGGTGCTCTGACTGAAGTCAGACTGGATTAGCTGCATGCCTGTTTCAGGTGTGTGATTCAGCCACTACTGCAGCCAAAGAGATCAGCAGGACTGCCAGGCAACTGGTATTGTTTAAATGGAAAAAATCCATATCCTCAGTTTAGGTTCCCTTTAAAACGTTTAGCTTGTCTAATTCCCCCTCGTCTATGACTAATCACAACTGTAATTTGATCTCTCAGCTGTGTCAGCACAGGCATCTCAGCAGTTCTCGGCATAGCAACTAATTTGTAAACACAGGATGTTAACCCTATGTCTGCTTCCATGAAAGCAGGATGTAGACACACTGCAGATTTATTGCAGGAGTTCTGTGGGCTGCAACAAATGTTTTTCTGTAAAGGTTATTATGCTGTTGCTTATCTTTTAGAGAAAAGCCGACGTTCTGAGTTCAGGTCCGCTTTAAAGGAAATAAACATGGCAGCCTTCACATCTCTCTCCCACCAGTAGTCCTTTAAGGCAGCTAAGTGGTTAGCACTTTTGTTTTGAAGTCCTAGCTTCAAATCTGACCTATTACATTATCGGAAAGAAGACTGTATGTTCTCCCCAAAAGCACATACAAATCTTCCCCAACTGTCGCTTGGAAGGTCTGGCAACAATCACGGTACAGACACACAGCTTGGAGGCCTGTTCTGTTCTATGGAGAAGGTAGGGGGAGGATGACTGGGGGAGAACCAGCTGTTGGCACTGCAACAGAAAAACAACAAAGGTAAGTTGATAGGGATCCAACATGATTGCTAACAGTGTCATTAGTGGCGTCAGGCAGACACCTATACTGACAATTTATTACTGAACAATTTTTCCTTTTTTGGTAATTTTTGCATGGGGTATGACCTCACTAAGTCTCACACTAAATATCTGCATGGAGTTTGTATGGCTCCCTACATCATACCAAGGACAACAACTCCTTTAAGTATGTGTGTTCTTCCTAAGTCATACCCAAGGCAATATCTACATGGTGCTTGTATGTTTGTCCCCCATATCCCACAAAGTAGGATATCTGCATGCAGTTTGTATGTACACTCTAAATTGTACCTAGGACAAAAACTGCATGAAGCTTGTATGCTTTTTCCTACATTTTACTCAGGACAATATCTGTATAGAGTTTGTTTGTTCTTCCAGTACAATATCTGTATAGTGTTTGTATGTTGTCCCAGTAGCTGTTTAGTTTTTATGTTCTTCCACAATTATATCCAGTACAATATCTGCATAGAGTCTGTATGTTCTTCCACAATTATACCCAGTACAATATCTGCATAGAGTTTGTATGTTCTTCCCCAATTATACCCAGTACAATATCTGCATAGAGTCTGTATGTTGTCCCACCATCATACCCAGTACAATATCTGCATAGAGTCTGTATGTTCTCCCCCAATTATACCCAGTACAATATCTGCATAGAGTTTGTATGTTCTTCCACAATCATACCAGTACAATATCTGCATAGAGTTTGTATGTTCTCCCACAATCATACCAGTACAATATCTGCATAGAGTCTGTATGTTTTCCCACAATCATACCCAGTAAAATATCTGCATAGAGTTTGCATGTTTTCCCACAATCATAATCAGTACAATATCTGCATAGAGTTTGCATGTTCTCCCACAATCATACCAGTACAATATCTGCATAGAGTCTGTATGTTTTCCCACAATCATACTCAGTAAAATATCTGCATAGAGTTTGTCATAATCAGTACAATATCTGGATAGAGTTTGTATATTTCCCCAGAGGAATTCCCAGTACACAACCTGCAAGGAGATTGTATGTTCTCCCACAATCATACCCAGTACAATATCTGCATAGAGTCTGTATGTTCTCCCACAATCATACCCAGTACAATATCTGCATAGAATTGGTGGAGGGGTTGATCCCCATTTTTCCTTATCTACAGAGAGCGACTTTTAATCCTGAGTGGGGACAGGTCTAATCTTCTCACCTGCCTATACAGTGGTTACCTAGGAGGTAACCCACGTTTGTGAGTATACACATTATATACTTTTCATTTCCAACCCCTTGTTTTGCATACTACACTATATTGGGCTCTCTGTATTTCTTTTGTCAATATCTGCATAGAGATTGTATGTTGTCCCAAAATCATACCCAGTACAATATCTGCATAGAGTTTGTATGTTCTCCCAAAATCATACCCAGTACAATATCTGCATAGAGTTTGTATGTTCTCCCACAATTATACCCAGTACAATATCTGCATAGAGTCTGTATGTTCTCCCACAATTATATCCAGTACAATATCTGCATAGAGTCTGTATGTTCTCCCACCATCATACCCAGTACATTATCTGCATAGAGTTTGTATGTTCTTCCCCAATTATACCCAGTACAATATCTGCATAGAGTTTGTATGTTCTCCCCCAATTATACCCAGTACAATATCTGCATAGAGTCTGTATGTTCTCCCCCAATTATATCCAGTACAATATCTGCATAGAGTCTGTATGTTCTTCCACAATCATACTCAGTACAATATCTGCATAGAGTTTGTATGATTTCCCACAAGCATACTCAGTACAACATCTGCATAAAGTTTGTATGTTCTCCCACAATCATGCCCAGTACAATATCTGCATAGAGTCTGTATGGTCTCCCAACATTTTACCCAGTACAATATCTGCATAGAGTTTGTATGTTCTCCCCCAATTATACCCAGTACAATACCTGCATAGAGTCTGTATGTTCTCCCCCAATTATACCCAGTACAATATCTACATAGAGTCTGTATGTTCTCCCCCAATTATATCCAGTACAATATCTGCATAGAGTCTGTATGTTCTCCCCCAATTATACCCAGTACAATATCTGCATAGAGTCTGTATGTTCTCCCCCAATTATACCCAGTACAATATCTGCATAGAGTCTGTATGTTCTCCCCCAATTATACCCAGTACAATACCTGCATAGAGTCTGTATGTTCTCCCCCAATTATACCCAGTACAATACCTGCATAGAGTCTGTATGTTGTCCCCCAATTATACCCAGTACAATACCTGCATAGAGTCTGTATGTTCTCCCCCAATTATACCCAGTACAATATCTACATAGAGTCTGTATGTTCTCCCCCAATTATATCCAGTACAATATCTGCATAGAGTCTGTATGTTCTCCCCCAATTATATCCAGTACAATATCTGCATAGAGTCTGTATGTTCTCCCCCAATTATACCCAGTACAATATCTGCATAGAGTCTGTATGTTGTCCCCCAATTATACCCAGTACAATATCTGCATAGAGTCTGTATGTTGTCCCCCAATTATACCCAGTACAATACCTGCATAGAGTCTGTATGTTGTCCCCCAATTATACCCAGTACAATATCTGCATAGAGTCTGTATGTTCTCCCCCAATTATACCCAGTACAATATCTGCATAGAGTCTGTATGTTCTCCCCCAATTATACCCAGTACAATATCTACATAGAGTCTGTATGTTCTCCCCCAATTATATCCAGTACAATATCTGCATAGAGTCTGTATGTTCTCCCCCAATTATATCCAGTACAATATCTGCATAGAGTCTGTATGTTCTCTCCCAATTATACCCAGTACAATATCTGCATAGAGTCTGTATGTTGTCCCCCAATTATACCCAGTACAATATCTGCATAGAGTCTGTATGTTGTCCCCCAATTATACCCAGTACAATACCTGCATAGAGTCTGTATGTTGTCCCCCAATTATACCCAGTACAATATCTGCATAGAGTCTGTATGTTCTCCCCCAATTATACCCAGTACAATATCTGCATAGAGTCTGTATGTTCTCCCCCAATTATACCCAGTACAATATCTACATAGAGTCTGTATGTTCTCCCCCAATTATATCCAGTACAATATCTGCATAGAGTCTGTATGTTCTCCCCCAATTATACCCAGTACAATATCTGCATAGAGTCTGTATGTTCTTCCACAATCATACCCAGTACAATATCTGCATAGCATTTGTATGTTCTCCCACCATCATACCCAGTACCATATCTGCTTAGAGTTTGTATGTTTTCTCACAATCATAAACAGTACAACATCTGCATAGAGTTTGTATGTTCTCCCACTATCATGCCCAGTACAGTATCTGCATAGAGTTTGTATGTTCTCCCACAATCATACCAAGAATAATATCTGTATATAGTTTGTATATTGCCCCAAAGTAATACCGTGAACAATATTATATTGAGTTTGTATGTTTTCTAAGACTAATACCCAGAACAATATCTGTATATAGTTTGTATGTTGTTCCAAAGAATACCCAATACAATATCTAAATAGAGTTTATATGTTTTGCCTGAACCCCACCCTGGACGGTATCTGCATGGAGTTTGTACATCCTCCCAGAATCTTACCCATGACTAGAGGGCTGAAAATTCAACGTTTGATGTTTCTCCACAGGAGGCAAAGCGGGATATTTGCACGGGGTGGATCAGATTCAGAAACCATGAATGAATTGCCTGACAGCTGATTAATCAGTCAAGCCGACAGGTGTCAATCACTCTGATGCCCGCTGGATCGTGACCTGTCAGTTTCTTTTGCTCTACAACAAGCCAGTATTACTCTGGGCTAAAGTGGACCTTGGCATGAGGCTCATCAGATTCTAAAAGGTTAAAGTGAACCCAGGATTAGAGGCATATGGAGACTGCCATATGTATTTCCGTTTAAGCAATACCAGTAGCCTGGCAGTCCTGCTGATCCTCTGCCTCTAATACTTTCAGCTATAGACCCTGAACAAGCATGCAGCAGATCAAGTGTTTCTGACATTATTGTCAGATCTGCCAGAACAAGCTCTATGCTTGTTTCTGGTGTTATTCAGACCCTACTGCTGCCACATAGACCAGCAGGGCTGCCAGGCAACTGGTATTGTTTAAAAGGAAACAAATATGGCAGCCTCCACATCAGTCTGACCTCGGGTTCACTTTAATATTTGACAACTTAAAGCTAATTAATCATTCATTCGTTTCTGAATCTGGTTTGCTTGTTCAAAGTTCCGGTTCCACCCAGGGGAAATCCCCCTTCCTGTGCAGCGCCAAAATCACTCTCAGCTCAGTCAGAACCCCCACTTATTTTCTGATCAGTTATTAGCCTTCAAAATCTTATTAGTCTTGTGCAGAGTTCCTTTTCTGCCAAAAATGTATTCACTCAATAGGGCAAGAGAAATCCCCTAGTAGCATTTCACCTCACATCACTATTCAACACTATCCACATGGAGTTTGTCTATTCTCCCTGATACTAACCAAGACACTGTTTGCATTAAGTTTATATGTTCTCCCTCAGTTATACCCAGAACCACAAATGATATTACAACTTGACATTAAGCAATGTGTTTCCTCTACAGGAACTAGAATTAGTGGGAGTTCAGCCAGAACTTTTCACAGGGCTAATCAATTTCCAGAAGGCTAATGACTCTACTTGACAAGGTGTCAGCAACAGGCATGGGCAAACTTGGCCCTCCAGCTGTCAAGGAGCTACAAGTCTCACAATGCATTGCAGGAGTCTGACAGCCACAGTCATGGCTCATAAAGGCAAATGCATTGTGGGACTTGTAGTTCCGTAACAGCTGGAGGGCCGAGTTTGCCCATGCCTGTGTCAGCCTGTCAGGTAATCCTGAATCTTATCAATACCCTGTAAAGTTCCAGTTACAGTGGACCTGAACTCTTGCACAGGACAGAAAGAAAACCGAGAGAATGCACCCTGTATGTATTTAGAGAGTTTAGCATGTCTAATCCCCCCTCATCTGTGACTAATCACAAGTTGTTATTTGATCTTTCACCTGTCAGCTGACTGCCATGGCAGAGAAGCGAATTGGTAAACACAGGATGCTAACAATATATCGGCTTTCACGTAAGGAGGAAGTAGACACATTGCAAATTTATTGCAGGATTTGTATCAGCTGTAACAAAGAAATGATTTTCTTTAAAGGTTATTATGCTGTTGCTTATCTTTTAGCGCAGAGAGAAAGTTCTGAGTTCAGGTCCGCTTTAAGCCCATTCTAAACCTGCTAACTAAAGCTAAAAAAACAAGTTGATTACCTTTCCACCCAGGAACTATCTGCATGGAGTTTGTGCATTATTCCCGCATCCCACCCAGGGCTCCAGCTGCATGGAGTTTGTGTAGGTTTCCTTCTATAATAGACTATGGACATTAGATTGTGATCCACAGCGGGGGAATTATTGTACATACTCTGTAAAGTGCTGTGTAATATGTCAGTGCTATATAAAGAGTGGAAATAAATAAACATGGCAAAGAAGCTAACAGCAGGAATCATTGATGATTCTCCTACCAAATCCTGCTCCCTGTGCCACTTACCTCTGTAAGTATTCCCAGGCTTGTAGTAATCCGGATCGCCCTCCACTCTCAGGCTAAATTCATTGTACCCTTCCTTCCTGGTGCCTCCTTGAGCTCTGAGAATCCGGCTACAATATCCTTCCGATTTCACTGCTTTCTCCACAGTTTCATCCATAAATCCAGAGACCACAGAGATATAAGTCACAGCCACATAGTAAAGGCAGAAGGGCTGCGTGAACAGTCCCATGGCAAGGGAGGCAGAGGGGGGGAAATAATTCCTGAAAAGGGGAAAAGACAGAAGAGGGGTCCAGGGAAGCTGCAGCTGGGAACCAAAGAGAGAGAGAGAGAGAGAGAGGGGGGGTCCAGAGAGCTGCAGCTGGGAACCAGAGAGCTCTGATCTCCACCAGATCCTAAACTGGAGTGCTGTTTTCCTTCAGTGGATGTGATTAGCAGCAATGTAATGTTTACTTAGTCCAGCAGATTTCACAGGGTTTGGTGAAATAGCAGAGTACAGGGGAAAGCTGCTGTCTCCTAGACATCCAGCAAGGCTGTGTGTGTGTTACATGGACTGAGCTAACACACTGAGAATTAATCATGCACATTCTTTCCAAAGTCTATAGTTACTATAGGTATACACTTCACATTTTTTTTCCTGCATCTTTTGTTATTTTTTTCTCCTTTTTGTGTACAAATGCTGATTGTTGAAGCTTTTCCCCCTCTTCAGCTGCATGGAAGGGAGGAAGATTGCATAGCAACTTGTTACTTTTGTTTAACTGTGTAGCAGCTGAGAAAGTGAACTGAGGAACATCTAACCTTGCCGGGGGTATTAAATGCTGCATTCCAAGCATTCTGGAATGCAATTTGCATATTGTATGGCCCTCAAACAGCTCCACACTACATATATATATATATATATATATATATATATGTATGTGATCTCCTTCATATAGTGACCTTCATATAGTGACCTGGGCAGGGGCACATGACAAAGGTGCGAAGGAAATCACGTGCCAGGTAATAGTGGAATATTGGTAATTATACTGATATTTCCCCAACGCTTTGCCCCCTAATTCTCACACTAACCCTCTGCGATCTATGCCTAATTTTGAATACTCACCTGAAGACGCAGGAAGATGGATCGCCACCCGATCACGAGCATTTCCTGATCTACCTTCCTCCCCACGGGAACACACGATGTCACTCAACGGCACCTGATGGGCGCAAACGAGAGTTCAAACAATCATGGCACTTCACGCAGAAGTCATTGGGGATCTTAAAGCTCTGATCTGCCATAATGGTCTTTATCGCTGTGCATCACAAAGCATTGTTCACCTAATTGCGCACTCGTACCCACATGGCTCAAAAAATTGTGATTGTCGGAAGACTCATGCACAAAATTGTGATGTGGGTACGAACCGTAATACTTACAACCCTCTAATTACTCCTAATACTATACCCACTAATTAGCCAGTCAAGCCAAGCTGGTAATATCCCGAGTACAATGGGCTCTATTCATAAAAAATTTGTGGCGAAAAAACTCCTGGAGGGAAAATACCGCAGCGGTATTTTAGACTTTTGGGTGGTCATTCATAAAAATCTAGCCACCTGCGATACAAGTGCGGAGATCTCCCGCTGAAGGCTGGCGGTAAGCTGTCGGAAGGCATGCGAAAACACTGAGGGCCTGTTTCCACTACACGCAGATTCTGCATGCAGAAAACTGACTCCAATGAATGCCTATGGGAAATCTGCATCAGAAAAAATGCGTTCAGTGGAAACAGGCCCATAGACTTTCATTGGAGTCAGTTTTCTGCATGCAGAATCTGCGTGTAGTGGAAACAGGCCTAAGCCGGCAGAGTCCCTCCGTGCACTGCTCTCTCTGGAAGGTCTGTCCCATTCATTTGTATGTAATCCGCAGGCTTCGAGGAAGCGGTATTTCCAGTCCACATATTTCTTCCTCTAATCTTTATGAATGGCCATTTTGTTACTTTTTTCTAGATAAATCTAGAAAAACACTGCAGAAGGAGGAAATTTCTCGCTCTGCTGGGGGATTGTAGATTTTCATGCGGGAATAGCTTTTATGAATGCCCACTTTGCTAAATGGTCGGGAAAGTCCGCTGTTTTGAGCGGAAAACTTGTGGTAACGGTTTATAAATAGAGCCCAATGTAGCTAAACTCTATTGCACTACTGCACCCAGCAAATGGCTATACTTGTATTGCAGCTCTTAATCACGTGTCCACCACCATTCCTGCAGAGTTCATTACAACAGTAGAGGATTTTGCTTGGGTGCCTTAGATAACAGTGTTTTCCCCAGACTCTTTTATAGCTGAGTGCTCCACCCGGCTAGTTTTAGTGAGCACCCGGCTGTCATCGGCTCAACTCCTCCTATGCTGTAAGCAGGTTGCACAGAAAAGCGGCGGCCCTGCATTCTCTTATTGCTCCCAACCCAGCTACTTTTTCATGCCACGCGGCTGGAAGAAAATTCTGGGAAGAACACTGGATAATATTTCTGTCTGTAACCGATATTTCCTTTGTTTAATATGGGCGTCTAAAGATTTTCCCAGTGCCCAAATTTGGTGTTTCTGACATGGACTGCTGAGCAGGGGTGTAACTAGAGGGACCCAGAGCTGTGGGGACCCCAACTACTAACCTTCCCTTCCTATACTTCAGATTAGGTGTTTTTGTGACTTCACTTGTTATGGGTGTGAAGATCATTATGGTCACACTTATTTTATGACACTTGTGAGAAGGAGGAAGAAGGGAGGGGTTGCGAACATTGGGGGAGGGGCCATCAACGTTTTGCTGAGAGGCACCATGAATCGTAGTTACGCCACTGCTGCTAAGCATAACTCACTCACAACTGTCCCTTTTTTGGATGGGCAAGTGTTGAAAGTGCCAACGTACCGAGGTGAACATATCATTCTATAATATTAAATCCTGTCACCGCATCCGACTGTGTCCCTGCTTCCATATCAGGTTCATTCTTTGCATGCTGCCCTGGCTCCTCATTGGTTGCCCAGGGCCCAGGCATGCTGCCCTGGCTCCTCATTGGTTTCCCAGGCATGCTGCCCTGGCTCCTCATTGGTTGCCCAGGCATGCTTCCCTGGCTCCTCATTGGTTGCCCAGGCATGCTGCCCTGGCTCCTCATTGGTTGCCCAGGCATGCTGCCCTGGCTCCTCATTGGTTGCCCAGGCAGAGTTGAGCAGTCCGGAGGGGGTGATGCTGCTGCCCTGAGGCTTTGTTCACAGTGGTCAGTTGCATTGTAGAATAATTCTGCATGTCAACTCACTGCCCATACAGTTCTATGGGCCTGTTCACAGTACTGCGTTGTAACTGATTGCGGTATTCTAACTTGCTGCATGCAGGCTTTGTATTAAAGTCTATGTCCAGTCTCCATTGCAGTTAACACTCATTATAAAACTATTTGTAACTGACCACTGTGAACCTAGCCTCAGGTTCTAGCACCTGTTTTATAACGGGCCTAAGGTCTAGCCTCAATGTAATTGCGTATCCTTTGCTATGCAGTTATACTGTCTAACTAACACAATAATGCATCACAACTAACAGTGTGAGTCTTCTTTGTGGTATGTGTTACTAGGGGTGTTTCGGGGGCGTGATTAGTGGGGTGTTTTGGGGGTATGGGCTACAGTTCTGCACTGCTCCAGAGATTAACTGGCAGTACACATTTTGTCACATGACTACTGCTCTAAGGATGACAATAATACAATGAAGTCAAATTTAGAGACGTTACCTCAGTAGGTGGGAGTAACGGAGATGGAGGATCGTATTGGCACATTAGATCAGGTGAGGCCTATGCAGCAGGATCCAACCCTGGTCTGCACTGAAAGCTCTGTGGGAGTGGCCGGGAGATCTTGAGAACAGAAATCGGAGATATAATATTTGCATTGAAGGCTTACCAGAGAAGGTGGAAGACCGCACCCCTGAAGATTTTACTGGGTGGCTGGATAGTGCACTGGTTAAGGGCTCTGCCTCTGATGCAGAAGACCAGGGTTCGAATCTTGGCTCTGCCTGTTCAGTAATCCAGCACCTATTCAGTAGGAAACCTTAGGCAAGTCTCCCTAACACTGCTACTGCCTATAGAGCGCGTCCTAGTGGCTGCAGCTCTGGCGCTTTGAGTCCGCCAGGAGAAAAGCCCGATATAAGTGTTTGTCTTTGTTTGTTAGTTTAAGGCTCCTAATAGGACTGTTTGAAAGGCATACCTGATAAAAAGGCACCTGGAATTTTGGGCATTCAGGAAAGCCGATAGTAGAAGAAGACTCGAGATCGCTACTTTACGGACCACACTAGCAAGAGCCTAACTGAATGGTGCACAGTCTCCAGAAACCACAAGCAGCTCTTAGAAGAGATAATTAAAAGTAAGGTGTCACAGGAGCCCTAGTGGCTGACTGCACTTAGCCTTCTAAACGGTGCCAGCGCACAGATCGTGCGAACTCTGGTCGCAGTCAATGCGCAGGAACCTTTAAGAATTAGCCGCAGACAACCCAGAAGGGAGCCTGTGAGACACGGGTAATTACAACGTACACACGATTCCACGGTATCTGCCACCACCACTGGTATGGGCCAGTGGACCCGATTTACTGACTGACTAGTCCTGCGAATAAAACTGTTAAACACACGGTATTCTGTCTAGCCAACAACAAACAAACAGTAGCGTATCATCAGAGACCCGGGATCAGTTCTGTGTGTGCTGATAAGCAGGGTAGCGGACAGTGAATGACTTGGAGAAAGTCGTTTATTCACGCAATATAAATAATTAATATATACAGACAATTATTAAAATCAACAATTATTAAAACAGTAATAGCCAGTATAAAAAATAAAAGAAGGGAGAAAAATACTTAGTTCCTGGAAAGATGTCCTTTTTGTGGGAAAAATCAGAGTTCTGGGTTTCAATCAAAGTTCAGAGTTCAGACCAGGTGGATGCCAGCATATCCTCAAGCTGGCACCGATGAGTTCAAGATGTTTTCAGGGTGGAGGACTCTGAGTTTGGCTCCTCTGCCATTCTTATGCCCCTGATTCAGTAGGAGGGAGTGAGGGCGGGCCCACACACCCCCTTAGAACATGAGATGAGTCCTCCCCTTGTCCTGGGAACCAGAAATCATACCTTAACCATATATGGGCTCTATCTCACAGAACCGTACAGGTCAGGGCAGATTTACTAATATTTTCAGGTCTGCCTCGATGTACCCAGCAGCCTGATACCAAACATGAGGGGTGGGACCCCTGTGGTATCATTAGGGCACTGTTGAACTGCCTAACTGGCAGTCTTTACCTCAGAATGTTCTGAAATGTTCTCAGAACCAACGCCAGACAGGGCCCTCCATGCTCTGTTAGTTTGGAGGGTCTGCCAGCCTGGCAACACAGAAAATATGACACATATAGCAGTTTATGGAATATGATCTACCTCTGGGATTGATGGCAGGTCATTCCCAGGCAAAGGCTCTTTGAAGTTTGGGGCAGCTAACTAGGTGTCAGCTCCCCTGCTGGGAGGGAGCAGGAGGGTCTGGCTTTTCTCCCAACTAGATTGCTTCTGTCATGGTCTATACCTGATGGATGGGCCATCAGCACAGCTTGAAGCCAGGGACTCTCTGGGCCCAGGCTCATTAGCATATCAAAAGAGCCATCCTGCAGGTCGGCTGGTGCTACCTCTCTGCGGGGAAAAGACTTCAGCTGCCCCTACACACTCAACCCAGATTGTATCAATTTGAAGCGCAATCGATGCAGAGAATCGAGTGCGATCGCTTTTCTTCACGGGCGGTTACAGGACGCGCCTGCGGCCCCGCAACCGTCCGTGACATAAGGTATACAAAGAGGAGTAAGGTTCCAGCACTCAACAAGGATTGCAACAGGAAGCTGGGCTAGGCTGTACTGTACTGCAGGCTGTAAGGATGTAAGTCCCTCTGGGCTGCGTGCTCCGGCGAAAGTGAAACAGCAAACTTGTGGGTATGGAGAGAGGAGGCAAATCCAGCACTGCAGTTAGGGTTCTTTATTTATAAAAGGAGATGCACTTACAGTTGAGTTGCAGCCAGATGTCAGGGCAGATTAAGTGGGCGCCAGGTCTGAGTCCCCCTGTGGACGTCGGTTTCGCGCCGACAGTGCTTGTTCACCCATTGCGGTGAACAATCTGCCCTGACATCTGGCTGCAACTCAACTGTAAGTGCATCTCCTTTTATAAATAAAGAACCCTAACTGCAGTGCTGGCTTTGCCTCCTCTCTCCATACCCATAATTAAAAGTAAACTCTTCAATAAGCAAGCCTTCTTTGAGCTGAGGGAGAGAGTGGGCATACTGTTGGCTAAGATCTTTAAAGCATACAACCCTCCCCCCTTTAATTACACACATCACTGATTCCCACAGTACTCTTGTCACAGGATGTGCTGCTGACATAAACCAAGGGTTTTATAAATACTTCAGCTACCTACAGTATATAAAAGCCATACACCTGCTACACAATCTGATACAGAGATATACCTGGCTGAAAAGGACCTCCCTCGATTATCCACTGATCAACGGGAGGCCCTTGATGCCCCCGCCCTTTACTGTAGAGGAAATCTCTACTGCTATATGTAATAGATAGCGGAGATGCCGCCGCAGCGGTGAGCGGCAAGGTGGCTGTCTCCACATCTCAACCGGCGGCCTTCACCGCGCAGTTACATGGTGGAGTTTTGCCTGGTCCGTCAGTTGCACATAGACTGAGGGCTATGCGCGTGCGCGCCAGGCGACAGGTCCTTTATGCGAATGGAAGGGGAGTCAGCTGATCGGCCGGTCAGCTGACTCCAGCAGTGCTCCTGATTGGTTGAGTGACTGGGGCGGCGCTGTGGGGCACTCTCAGTATATATAGGACCTGCCTGTCAGTAGCTCCTCGTCTGCTGTTGTGAATGCTACGTGTTAACACTCAGACCGTAGTCAGATCCCAAAGTGTGCTAGAACCAGCAGGAGCTGGGGATCCACACTTAGACAGATTCTGTTAAGAGCTAAAGTACTAATTGAATTGTATTATTTGTTATGTTCTTCTGCTAGCCTTGACTACTCTTCTGTTTACTGATTCTGTGCTTCTGCCTATCTGTTCCTGTTGCCGACTCAGCCTGAACACTACTCTCATTTAAGCCTTCTGTCTTTGTACCGTATCTGTCCGTTTGTTGCCGAATCTGCTTGTCTGACTCTCCTGCCCTCACCAGTGAGCCTAGTCTCTGGTGAGGGATTCTCTGTACAGCTTAATCAACTGCTCCTCAAGTGACCAGTAGTTGCAGTACAGTCTTAATCACCTGCTCCTCAGGTGACCAGTAGCTGCAGTACAGTCTTAATCACCTGCTCCTCAGGTGATTAGGAGTTGCAGTACAGTCTTAATCTCCTTCCCCTCAGGCGATCACCTGCTGCAGTACAGTCTGAATCACCCGCTCCATGGGTGATCAGTATATGTTGTCTTACTGTGCACCACCCGCTCCTCGAGTGAACTGATTACTAGTTCATCTGCATCTCCAGCTTGCTGGAGTGCTGATCCCTGTGTTCTATAGAGATATCTCTCTCTACCAGCTTCTCTCGGGGAGTTGGTATCTCTATCTGTATTACTGTTGCACCAAACACCTATCTTTACATCTGGTTGTCCTGTGTCTCGCTATACTCGCATTATTGGTGATTCTGCAGATCACCACATAATCAGGTATAGTATCTGTATTATTGGTGATACTGCAGATCCCCAATAATCAGAAAATCTGTTCTTGCTGACACCAGTCGTTACACTATAGCAAGCTTCCCAAATTATAAGGCCCCGGGCGTAGATGGCTTACCCATTGAAATATATGAAATATATGAAAAATATGGAGATAACATTATTCTTCTACTCTTACAGGCATTTACATTGGTATCTGATTCTGGTTTACTTCCAATATCCATGTAAGGGGCATTGATTTTAGTTTTCCCCAAGCCTGGAAAGGACACCTTACATTGTGATTCATACCACCTGATATCTCACCTACTAACTGACATAAAAATACTAGCTAAAGTTATGGCATAATTAGGCTTAATGCCATAATATTATCGTTAACCCTGAGCAAATAGTTTTTTTTGCCAGGCAGTGGGCAAATATTCAAGCATGATCTAATTCGGGTTCTAGAGTAGTAGCCTCACTTGATATGGCTAAGGCCTTTGATACTATTGAATGGCATTACCTAATGGCAGTCCTTACCAGGCTTGGCTTTGGGGACTCCTTCTGCAGCTGGATGTGTTTCTTGTATTGCTTTCTAAAGGCTAGGTTATGCACAAATGATTGGATCTCAGAGTCATTTCCCCTTGGTCGTAATACCAGATAGGGGTGCCCTCTCTCTCCCCTTCTCTATGTGTTCGCCGTCAAAACCCCTAGCGCTCCACATTCAGTGCACCCCAGGATCCTGGGCTTTGGCACTGAACACATGGAGGAAAAGCTGGGTCTTTATGCTGACAAAACGATGTAGCAATTTTGGTGTCAATAACACGTATAGGGGCTTTGCTATTCACTGCTAAAGTTGGCATGAATTTATGCGAAAATTATGCAAAATTACTAATGACTATACGAAATTTTGCATAATCGGAATTAGATTACGATCAATACTGACCATAGAATAATTGGGGTACTACTTTGGTTTAAAGTTGAATGGGGAAGCTATCCTCATTTTATTAACTTGCTGAGCAGTTCCCTAGTCTTGTCCTCCACTGCTTCAGATATACTGTAAGTAGCTGGAATATGCCTTTTGTAGACAATTTAATAATGGTCAAGTGACCATCGCTGCACATCCACTTCTCTCGCTAATTGAGAATGGCACTGAAAAGCATCAGATAAGGGACCTATACAAAGAGTTAGTGCCTAGCGGAGCTGTAGATCGCACTCAAAGCATAGCGGTAAGTAGCTTGGAGGACGAGGACTGAGACAATGCACTAGAATCAGTTGAAGAGGTCTCTATGTTGAGCTATGGAACTGTATATGTTGCACCAGGCATATCTCACCCCTTCCAAAGTAGCCAAGTACAATTTGGGAGCTAGAAGCAGAGATTGTCCTAGGTGTGGGGCGCGTGCTCCCTCCTTTTATCACCTAATATGGAAATGCCCCCCCTGTGGCTGCCTTTTGGTTCCAGGTAGGTGACTTCCTAAATGATAAAATAGGTAGCCCAATGACAATGGACCAGCTTCTCTGTATCCTGAGTATAATACAAGATGAATGGTTGAACCCCAACAACAAAGTAATTGTTTGCAAGACCTTATTTTCGTCTAGGCAAGAAATTTCTCTCAAGTGGCAATTTTTATTCATTTTTTGTGCTGGGTTAAGAGACTAGTCACCAGATTACCTGTTTAAAAAACTGGTATACTTAGAGAGGAAATGTGATCAGCGATTCCATTTAATATGTAATAGGTAGATAGACTGATCCTAAAGTAAACCCTAACTCACGCTCTGTGTGTCTACTGGTTAAGATATGATAGGTTGTGCCATGGCTGGCTATACACTTGCCCCATTGCACTCAGTGCAGAATGTTTAACCACTTGACCATGAGGCGGTTTTACCCCTTTAGGACCAGAGCACTTTTCACCTGTCAGCGCTCCTCCCATTCCTTCACCAATAACTTAACGGATACCCGAAGTGACATTTGCATGATGAGATAGACATGTTTATGTACAGTGCCTAGCACACAAATGACTATGCTGTGTTCCTTTTTTTCTTTCTCTGTCTGAAAGAGGTAAATATCAGGTATGTAAGTGGCTGACTCAGTCCTGACTCAGACAGGAAGTGACTACAGTGTGACCCTGGTGCAGTAAGTAGTTAAAGGTCTACTATCGCAAAAACATTTAAAAACATGTAAAATATATGTAAACACATATGAATAAGAAGTACATTTTTTGTTCCAGAGTAAAATGAGCCATAAATTAGTTTACTCCTATGTTGCTGTCACTAGGTCAGTAGGTAGTAGAAATCTTACAGAAACAACAGGTTTTGGACTAGCCCATCTCCTCATTGGGGATTCTCAGGGTTTTCTTTATTTTCAAGAGCACTAAGTGAATGGCAGTTGCTCCGTCCAACTGCTAAAAAGGTGTGCAGCGAGCAGGGAGGCTGGTTAGCATCTTTATATAAATCCTTTTCAAGGGGTGTCTTTGTAAAAAATAAAGACCATGTTGTAAATCCCTGTTAAAGAGATGGACTAGACTAAAACCGGGTAGGTTCCGTCAGATTTCTGCTACCTACTGTACGTGGCAGCAAGATGGGAGAAAAGTCATTTATAGCTCATTTTAATGTGGAAGAAACATACTTCTGATTTGTATGTGTTGACATGTATTTTAAATTTTACAATTTTTCACGATAGTGGTCCTTTAAGTGTGTAATGTATGTTATATTTAGTTATACACTGCACAAAAGTGCTCTGTTGTAACCCTTTACATGAGTCTCCGTCTTACTACGTAATTGTTATGCCTTACGTAATTGTTATGTGTGATCTACACACTGTATATTGTAAGTGTGGGCTCTGTACTTATGTATGTTATAGTACATACACCATACATGTTATAACCCTTTTTTTTTTGCTCAATAAACACCCTTATCGTTTAAAAAACCTATAAAAGTGTTCCCACAAATGGTCCTGTTTTCCAAAATAATGATGGCAAACCTTTTCAGTGGTACATGAGCCCTTCTAAGGAGATCAGGACCAGTCGCCCATCGGCTATTTCTTTCAACAGTTCAGTACGTATGTTTGTGACTGACTTTTCTGTGGGGGAGAAGGAGGGTGGGGAAGTTGTGACAGTTGGCCTACGGGGAGTTAAGTATAAATCTGGCCCTGGTGACAGCAAACGGCAGGCAGGACTGATGCAGAATGCCTATATTGTGAAGCTAAGGTGTCAGGACACAGAAGACAGGTGAGGCTGAATTGAGGAAGAAGGTTATGGCTGGCAGTAGACAGAAGGTGGCAATAACAGAAGGTCACATTGGCCGGCTGGTGGCCGGAACAGAAGGTCATGACTGGCAGTGACAGGCACAGAAGGCCAGGGCTGGCAGGAGGCAGTGTGAGTGACATGGTCAATAAACAAGCTAAAGATGCACACAATATATAAGAATAAGTGAACAAACTGAGCTTTAGGAATAAGAGACCAGGCAAACACTTATATAGGATGGTGAGCTGCACTTCCTTAAAGTGTTAGTACACTGGGTGCTCAGAATATCTTAAAGCCGATCCTGATCAATAATGCAATGAACGTGGACATATTGTGTTGTGATATACTGTGCTTATGCTAACAGTAAGCAAGCTATAGTGTGGGCCATAGAGTGTTATTTCTATGGTTTTAGGCACATAATCAGAAATGTACCTGAAATGTTGTCAATAAAACTACTATTACTAATTCTATGGTGTGTGTCCATTGGGAGGTAAGTCTCACAATCCTTCTTATTTAAACGGCTTTCAGGCTTTTTATATTCAGCTGGGCACCTCCTATAAGCTGAATAATAGAATACACCTTTTTTTTTTTTCATGGTCTGCATATTTACTGTTTATATTGGGTTGTGACCTTCTAGATCCTGAGAAGTTCCTTTAACCCAGGAGTGTCAAACTGAAAAACAAAGTGGCCCAAAATTGTACATTGAGACCTAGTCGCAGGCCAACAACACTGTTTACTGGACACCTTATTCTCTTATAAAGTTCCCAGGTGTCTAATGGCCCTCCTCCAACTTCTGTACAGTTCCCTGGTGTCTCCCTCCCCTCTACAGTTCCCTGGTGTCTAGATAGAGCCCCCCACCCTCCCCTATACAGTTTCCTAATGTGAAGTGCTTCCATTCCCCCCCCCCCCCTCCTTCTACCCCTTGGGGCTTCCCAGGTGTTCTAGGGCTTCACCCTGAATATAGCTTCCTTGGTGGTGTAGAATGGGCCAAACATAATGCAAAGTGGGGGAACCATTTGAGGGCCAAATTTAATGGCACTGAGGGCCAGATTTGGCCCACGGGTCAGAGTTTGACATATATGCTTTAACCTGCGTGGGTACTCGTTCATACTCCCCATCTGCCTGATCTGTGGCAGCTGTTAGTGTGACAACTCTGTTTGTGAGCATACCCATGGACTACACTTACATACTGCTTGAACATACTGTGCTGGTTGTGCTTCCTGTTTCTGATGTACTTGACCTCTCTCGGGTAACAGTATGGACCGAACTAGCCGAAAAAGTGAAACCGGCTCTCTGCATTCGTTATCATTCCTCTACTAAAGTGCTAACAACATTTACAAGTACCGAATACAGGATACTGATGAATCATTTGTATGTCGACATTTGAGGTGTTTTTAATGAAGATGTGTAAAATAAGCATGGCAGGTCTATCATTTTAAGTTATTTTGAGCACTCCACTAACACAAACAGGAAAACAATCCTCCCCAGGTCAGCTACATACAGCGGAAGTACTGTAAAAAAAAGAAACCTGTTGTTATCACACTGACATTCCTGCTGTGTTCTGGCAACTATCGGCAAGGAGGGATGTTGTGGAGGAATTTGGGTGCAGAGAAAAATTGGGCAATCACAGAATTTTCACAAATATGTTGTCCCTGGCATTCCCAGAGATGAGTACTTTTTTTTTTTTACAAAACTGGAGTTACCTTTTAAATAATGTAGGTCATCACTTGGAAGGGAGCAGAAACTGTTGTTCCAATAACAGACAGCAAGTGGCACCTGTGCACCCTAAAGACACCAGTCTATTTGAACAGTAGTTGAAGATCAGGTGCAAGAGTTCTAATAAAGAATGTGGTAAGGAAATGACAGTGGCAGTATGTTGAGGAGGAGAAGGGACTGCCAGGAGGAAGTGGGAGAAGTTGAAGAGGCTGCAGCATCTCAGGCACCCCCAGGAGCATCAGCATCAGCAAGACTGCTGGTCACACTGACGTTGCAATTAAAATTCAGATTTTCAATCTAGATATCGGTATTTGCCATGTTATATGGAATACTCAACATTTTCTAATTAATAACTCGAATTAGTACTAAAAATAGTTGTAATTGTCAAAAATACCTGTTGCTTGAATTCACTGATTCTCACTTCCTCCTCAGTCAACTCCAGCTGCAGCTAATTCCATTTCACACCTGCCCTCCCCTCTGCTCCACCTTACTATCAATCTGCAAGGGGTCATAGCTCCAGGGGCGTATCTGGGTAATATAGAGCCTATGGCAAACACTGAAATCCCCCCTCCCCCCCCCCTTCCATTCAGAGCTCCCTTCCCCCTAAAAACCACAACCCTTATCACCTGCATGTTTTAAATGTTTTTTGGCTCGGCATATTGCTAAAGTTACTTTTTTGGAAATATCTCTTCTTATTCCCTCTCTGTGCTCTATTATAACATTAAACCAGGTGCGCCCTACATACAAAAATTAAGTAATCATGTTTTTCACATAACAGAACTAATTGGATTTGAGGTCTGAGTGACGAGGGGGCCTGGGGGCAGGCATGACGGCAAAGCACAGGGGCAGGCATAACGGTGCAACACAGGGGCAGGCATAGCGGCGCAACACAGGAGCAGGCATGGGGGCCCAGCACAGGAGCAGGCATGGTTCCCATGTTGCTATGGCACCCATGGCATGAGCCATGCCGGCACCCCTCTGGATATGCCTCTGCACAGCTCCCTCTTTTGGAGGGGCAGTCCCTCTTTGGGAACCAAATCCCTCTTTCTTGTACAGACTAACCAGGAAGCTCATGGTGACCCAGAACTCATTGGAGTGTGTAAGGGACTACAATGGTCCTAAAAGCCCCCTTACTAAAATGCTAAGAAAAACAAAAGTTTGCTTTCTTAAAACAGAAAGAATTTGTGATAATTCAGGTTGGAGTGAGCTTGAGATGTCTCCCAGTGCAACACTGATGAAACAGTCTGTATGCATGTTGGATTATTCCGGCTCTGTACATATTAACCACTTAACGACCGCCCCCAGCCGATGGGCGGCGGCAAAGACCGGTCCCAAACGACCGCAATACGCCCATCGGCGGGGGCGGCATCAGCGGCGGCTGTGCGGCGATCGCGTCATCAATGACGCGATCGCCGCCGGCAATAGGCTCCGCCCACCCTACTCGGAAACCCGCCGGCCAATCAGCAGCGCCGGCGGGTTTCAAACCTCCGCGATCCGGCCAATCAGAGTGTATAATACACTTTGTTATGGTAACAAAGTGTATTATACTGGCTGCCTCCTCCGCTGATGGTCACTCGTCGTGCGACCATCAGAGAGGACGGCAGCCATTAGCTAAGTGCTAAAAAATCACACTTTGCCCCACACAGACCCCCCGATCGCCCACCCCAGCCCTCAGAACCCCCCCTGACCACCCCAGCACACCAGTATCTGCACCCCACCACCCACCTAAAAACCCATCAATCACTCCCTGTCACTATCTAGGGACGCTATCCTCTAGGTTAGGTCCCTAACTGCCCCCTAGGGTCCCCTGATCACCCCCCCTACCCTCAGATCCCCCCCAGACCCCCCTCCCAGACCACCCCCCTGTATGCTGTATACAGCTATATAGCTGCCTTACCCACTGATCACCTGTCTATCACCCATCTATCACCTGTCTATCACCCCTTGTCACCACCACCCATCAGCGCAGACCCTAAACTGTCCCTTGGGGGCACCTGATCACCCACCCAGACCCTCAGATTGCCCTCAGCCCCCCCCCCTGCTGATAACCTCCCCAGTGCATTGTTTACATCTATTCTCCCCTGTAATCCCTCACTGATCTCCTATCGTCACCCCCTGTGTCTGCCACCCACCAGATCAGGACCCAGTCTGCCCCGTGCGGACACCTAGTCAACCCCCCACACCCTCTGATCGCCCTCAGACCCCCCCCCCCTCCCCCCCCCCCCAATCACCTTCCCAGTGCATTGTATTTGATTGTGCTGTAATTGCATTTGATTGTGCTGACATTCAATTTCATTGTGCTGACATTCAATTTGATTGTGCTGTAATTGTATTTGATTGTCCCGTGATTGTCCCGTGATTGTCCCGTGATTGGCCTGTGATTGGCTTTGATTGGCCTGTGATTGGCTTTGATTGGCCTGTGATTGGCTTTGATTGTCCCGTGATCGGCTTTGTCCCGTGATCGGCCTGTGATTGGCCTGTGATTGGCTTTGATTGTCCCGTGATTGGCTTTGATTGTGCCGTGATTGGTTTGATTGGCCTGTGATTGGCTTTGATTGTCCCGTGATTGCCTTTGATTGTCCCGTGAATTGAGTGCCCTGTGATTGGCCTGCGATTGCCTTTGATTGTCCTGTGATTGTTTCTGATTGCCTCTGATTCCCCACTCACCACCACCCCCCTGTCACTATCCTAGTGATCTAAAAACAGTGATCAGTGAAAACTGTCACTTTTTTAGTATCACTAGTGTTAGCAGTTAGGCCAGTTAGCTAGGCCCCTTTGTAAGTGTCAGTTAGTGCTCAGCCCACTGCACCACAGTCACTAATTAGCGTCATCACTGTCGCTAATCAACATTGGTACTATATAGTATCTGTAAGTGATCATTACTGATCGCAGTCAGATCTATTAGGGTCACTAGGATCCACAAAAAAAACGCAGTGTTTGCCCGATCAGGCCTGATCGTTCGCCTGCACTTGCGTTCAGCCCGCCCCACCGCAGTGACATAATTTCTTTTCTGATCACTGCAAAAAACACTGTACAATAGCTGTGGCACTGTAAACCTCAGTTTTGATTTATTTTTTTATCAAAACTCAGTGACCACAGCTTTCTACCTCTCAAATACTCCCTTTTGCTAGGTAGGTGCTCTTTTTTTCTGGGTAGTCTCAGAGGAATACCCCCTAAATTTAGCAGCCCACCATGGCAAGAAAGGGGTATTCCGATGATGAGGTTCTCAGGTACATGGCCCAGTCGGATGAGGACGATTGGGACGCCTCATTTGATGAATCTTCCGGGTCAGAGTTTGAACCTGAATTGAGCAGTGGCTCACTGACCGATAGTGATGATGAGGTTGAGGTCCCGGCTAAAGCCAGGCGTACCACACCCCATGTTGTTGGACCGCAGGTGGCGCAGGATCAGCCTCAAGGGCAGCAGAGTGGTGTTCGTGCTGGTCTGAGATTTCATGGTGGGGCAGGCACCAGCAGCACAACATCTCCTGGACCTAGAACCAGTACTTCCGTAGACCCTGGTGAAGTGGCGAGCACCAGCATGGAAGTTGAAACTGGTTCGGTGGCACGTGCAGTAAGATCCCAGTCGCAGCCACCAAGAAGACGGGCCCGTACTACCCCTAATTTACCAGAGGTGCTGGCAAACCCAAATTGGCAATCCCCTGATTCCGCCGCACCCGTACTTCCCCCTTTCACCGCCCAGTCTGGAGTCCAGGTGGAGACAGATAATCTAGGATCGGCCCTAGACTTTTTCTATCTGTTCTTCACCCAGGATCTCTTGGACTTAATTGTGGCAGAGACCAACCGTAAGGCCACACAATATATAACCGCCAATCCGGAAAAGTTCCTTGCCCAGCCTTTTCGGTGGAAACCAGTCCAAGTTTCCGAAATGAAAATTTTTTTGGGCCTTCTCCTTCACACGGGACTAGTAAAGCAGAATGTGTTGCGGTCTTATTGGTCTACGGACCCAGCACATCATGTTCCCCTGTACTCTGCTGCCATGTCCAGGACACGATTTGAGAACATCCTGCGCTTCCTGCACTTCAATGACAACGAAACCTGTCATCGAAGTGACCACCCTGATTTTGACCGGCTCCACAAAATTCGACCCCTCATAGACCACCTGTCATCCAGATTTGCAGATGCTTATACCCCTGACCAGGACATCTGCGTAGACGAGTCCCTCATACGCTTTACCGGGCGCCTTCGCATCAAACAGTACATCCCAAACAAGCGCGCCCGGTATGGGGTGAAACTGTATAAGCTCTGTGAAAGGGCCACAGGCTATACATCTTATTTTAGGGTCTATGAGGGAAAAGACTCCAAATTGGAGCCGGTCGGATGCCCTGACTACCTGGGGAGCAGTGGAAAGGTTGTGTGGGACTTGGTGTCACCCTTGTTCCAGAAGGGGTACCATCTTTTTGTGGACAATTATTACACAAGTGTGGCCCTCTTTCAGCACTTAAAAATAGAAAAAATCCGATGCTGTGGCACCGTGCGGCCTAGTCGCCGGGGCTTCCCCCAACGGCTCATTACCACCAGACTTAAGCGGGGGCAGAGGGCCGCCTTGTGTGCTGACGACCTGCTCGCGGTGAAATGGAAGGACAAGAGGGAGGTTTACTTCCTGTCCACCATTCACGCAGACACGACAGTTGAAATTCAACGGCGAACTGAGGTCATTGAAAAACCCCTTGTCGCCCACGAGTATAATACTAACATGGGAGGGGTGGACTTCAATGACCAGAGGTTAGCGCCCTATTTAGTTTCCCGAAAAACAAGACGCTGGTATAAAAAAGTGTCTTTTTACCTCATTCAATTGGCAATTTACAACAGCTTTGTTCTCTACAGTAAGGCTGGGAGAACTGGATCGTTTATTCAATTTAATAAACAGATCATGATGGAACTCCTGTATCCAGGAGGTGCCGTGGCCCAACCCCAAGATGCAACTAGCCGGCTGCATGGAAGGCATTACGCCTATCCAATTCCGACTACCCCAGGTCAACGAATCCGAAGAAAACGCTGTCGTGTCTGCAGCAGGGCTGGAATAAGGCGTGACACCACCGTTTATTGTCCCACCTGTCCTGACCAGCCTGGCCTATGCCTAGGGGAGTGTTTTGAGAGGTACCACGAGCAGGTACACTATTAGAGAGTAGGGAACTCCACACACAGCGGTAGGCACACAAGGGTCTCTCAGTGCTATTTCACACTGCTGCGATGCGTTGGGGCAAAATGCCTAGCAAAAGTCACACTTTGCGGTCCCCCCCTACGCCGGAAGTGCTTGACTTAACGCTAGTGCATGCCTACGTTACTGCGTGGCTTCTGTGGCAATATCGATCGGCCCGGAAGTCATGTTAGTCTATGGCGACGCAGTCCATTACTAGGCCGAATGCTACTCTTGTGGTATTGTCTGAAGGTCTGTTTTGGACGATACGGTGCGGCGGGCTCGACCCACCGGATATGTCAATATGCAGTGTGAAACCAAACATCGGGTTTCCAGGGACCCTAATACACAGGGCTGCCAGAAACCTCTCCTTTCACTTGGGACAAATTGCGTAATGTATTTCGCCACAACTCTGTGCGATTTGCACTTCGCACATTGTTCCATGGGGGAGGAGAGGTTTGTCCTCGGGAGGTAAGTTAAAAAAAACAAAAAAAAACAAAAAACAGGTAAGCAAAGAAGTTAATGTTTGGTTTGCAATGTTAAGTTTTTAAGTAAAAAAGTTCAAAGGTTATTAATGTTAATGAAGTAATTGCTTTGCTGCTTGCTTGTTTTTTGGGTTTTTTTGTATTTTTTTTTCTCTTTTTCCATCCAATAACCTTCCAGGTGGACCGAGCGAACGACTAACCAGCTGCAGTACTGATGGTGCATCCTGACAGAACATTGCGCGTCTGTCAGCTTACACACAAGTCGGTGCATGCAGCGCTGCAGGACGAGATTTCTCCTCCGCAGTCAAAAAGATACGTTTGCCGAGGCATATGGGCCGAGGAGTGGTGTTGGGGATTCATATGCTTTGGCAAACACTTTGTATCAAAAAAGAACTCTGGCAATGATTTGTTCATCCACATCGATCGGTGTGAATGGATAAATCAGGTTTGCCAGGGCATACGAGCTGGTGGGTTTGGATTTTTGGGGCGGCAGCTCCTATGTCCTGGCAGACGCCTTCCTCCTCTCTTTTTTTTTTTTCAAATTTTTTGGCAGATATTTTTTCATCCACATTGATTGATTGTTTGACGTTCATTTTTCCTTTCAGCCCACAGTGCATTACCCTTATGCCCAATATAAGGAGTATAGCAGAAACTCCTAATACTGGCCATACATGTAATGATTGCAGAGACCCTAAAATGCCAGGACAGACCCCACGAATGATGCCATTTTGGAAAGAGGACACCCCAAAGTATTCCGTGAGGTGCATGGTGAGTTCATAGAATGTTTTATTTTTTGTCACAAGTTAGCAGAAATTGTGGTTTTTTGTTTTTTTTCACAAAATGTCATTTTCCGCTAACGTGTGACAAAAAATAAAATTTTCTATGAACTCACCATGGCCCTCATGGAATACCTTAGCGTGTATTCTTTCCAAAATGGGGTCATTTGTGGGGTTTGTTAACTGTCCTGGCAAGTGGGCGGGGTGCTAAATTTTGAGCACCCCTGTAAAGCCTAAAGGTACTCATTGGACTCTGGGCCCCTTAGCGCAGTTAGGGTGCAAAAAAGTGCCACACATGTGGTATTGCCGAACTCGGGAGAAGTAGTATAATGTGGTTTGGGGTGTATTTTTACACATACCCATGCTGGGTGGGAGAAATACCTCTGTAAATGACAATCTTTTGATTTTTTTACACACAATTGTCCATTTACAGAGTTATTTCTCCCACCCAGCATGGGTATGTGTAAAAATACACCCCAAAACACATTGTACTACTTCTCCCGAGTACGGCGATACCACATGTGTGGCACTTTTTTGCACCCTAACTGCGCTAAAGGGCCCAAAGTCCAATGAGTATCTTTAGGATTTCACAGGTCATTTTGCGGAATTTGATTTCCAGACTACTCCTTACGGTTTAGGGCCCCTAAAATGCCAGGGCAGTATAGGAACCCCACAAATGACCCCATTTTAGAAAGAAGACACCCCAAGGTATTCCGTTAGGAGTATGGTAAGTTCACAGAAGATTTTATTTTTTGTCAAAAGTTAGCGGAAAATTGATTTTTATTGTTTTTTTCACAAAGTGTCATTTTCCACTAACTTGTGACAAAAAATAAAATCTTCTATGAACTCACCATACTCCTAACGGAATACCTTGGGGTGTCTTCTTTCTAAAATGGGGTCATTTGTGGGGTTCCTATACTGCCCTGGCATTTTAGGGGCCCTAAACCGTGAGGAGTAGTCTGGAAATCAAATTCCGCAAAATGACCTGTGAAATCCTAAAGGTACTCATTGGACTTTGGGCCCTTTAGCGCAGTTAGGGTGCAAAAAAGTGCCACACATGTGGTATTGCCGAACTCGGGAGAAGTAGTATAATGTGTTTTGGGGTGTATTTTTACACATACCCATGCTGGGTGGGAGAAATACCTCTGTAAATGACAATCTTTTGATTTTTTTACACACAATTGTCCATTTACAGAGTTATTTCTCCCACCCAGCATGGGTATGTGTAAAAATACACCCCAAAACACATTGTACTACTTCTCCCGAGTACGGCGATACCACATGTGTGGCACTTTTTTGCACCCTAACTGCGCTAAAGGGCCCAAAGTCCAATGAGTATCTTTAGGATTTCACAGGTCATTTTGCGGAATTTGATTTCCAGACTACTCCTTACGGTTTAGGGCCCCTAAAATGCCAGGGCAGTATAGGAACCCCACAAATGACCCCATTTTAGAAAGAAGACACCCCAAGGTATTCCGTTAGGAGTATGGTAAGTTCACAGAAGATTTTATTTTTTGTCAAAAGTTAGCGGAAAATTGTTTTTTATTGTTTTTTTCACAAAGTGTCATTTTCCACTAACTTGTGACAAAAAATAAAATCTTCTATGAACTCACCATACTCCTAACGGAATACCTTGGGGTGTCTTCTTTCTAAAATGGGGTCATTTGTGGGGTTCCTATACTGCCCTGGCATTTTAGGGGCCCTAAACCGTGAGGAGTAGTCTGGAAATCAAATTCCGCAAAATGACCTGTGAAATCCTAAAGGTACTCATTGGACTTTGGGCCCTTTAGCGCAGTTAGGGTGCAAAAAAGTGCCACACATGTGGTATTGCCGAACTCGGGAGAAGTAGTATAATGTGTTTTGGGGTGTATTTTTACACATACCCATGCTGGGTGGGAGAAATACCTCTGTAAATGACAATCTTTTGATTTTTTTACACACAATTGTCCATTTACAGAGTTATTTCTCCCACCCAGCATGGGTATGTGTAAAAATACACCCCAAAACACATTGTACTACTTCTCCCGAGTACGGCGATACCACATGTGTGGCACTTTTTTGCACCCTAACTGCGCTAAAGGGCCCAAAGTCCAATGAGTATCTTTAGGATTTCACAGGTCATTTTGCGGAATTTGATTTCCAGACTACTCCTTACGGTTTAGGGCCCCTAAAATGCCAGGGCAGTATAGGAACCCCACAAATGACCCCATTTTAGAAAGAAGACACCCCAAGGTATTCCGTTAGGAGTATGGTAAGTTCATAGAAGATTTTATTTTTTGTCAAAAGTTAGCGGAAAATTGATTTTTATTGTTTTTTTCCACAAAGTGTCATTTTCCACTAACTTGTGCCAAAAAATAAAATCTTCTATGAACTCACCATACTCCTAACGGAATACCTTGGGGTGTCTTCTTTCTAAAATGGGGTCATTTGTGGGGTTCCTATACTGCCCTGGCATTTTAGGGGCCCTAAACCGTGAGGAGTAGTCTGGAAATCAAATTCCGCAAAATGACCTGTGAAATCCTAAAGGTACTCATTGGACTTTGGGCCCTTTAGCGCAGTTAGGGTGCAAAAAAGTGCCACACATGTGGTATTGCCGTACTCGGGAGAAGTAGTATAATGTGTTTTGGGTTGTATTTTTACACATACCCATGCTGGGTGGGAGAAATACCTCTGTAAATGACAATCTTTAGATTTTTTTACACACAATTGTCCATTTACAGAGTTATTTCTCCCACCCAGCATGGGTATGTGTAAAAATACACCCCAAAACACATTGTACTACTTCTCCCGAGTACGGCGATACCACATGTGTGGCACTTTTTTGCACCCTAACTGCGCTAAAGGGCCCAAAGTCCAATGAGTATCTTTAGGATTTCACAGGTCATTTTGCGGAATTTGATTTCCAGACTACTCCTCACGGTTTAGGGCCCCTAAAATGCCAGGGCAGTATAGGAACCCCACAAATGACCCCATTTTAGAAAGAAGACACCCCAAGGTATTCCGTTAGGAGTATGGTAAGTTCATAGAAGATTTTATTTTTTGGCACAAGTTAGTGGAAAATGACACTTTGTGAAAAAAACAATAAAAATCAATTTTCCGCTAACTTTTGACAAAAAATAAAATCTTCTATGAACTCACCATACTCCTAACGGAATACCTTGGGGTGTCTTCTTTCTAAAATGGGGTCATTTGTGGGGTTCCTATACTGCCCTGGCATTTTAGGGGCCCTAAACCGTGAGGAGTAGTCTGGAAATCAAATTCCGCAAAATGACCTGTGAAATCCTAAAGGTACTCATTGGACTTTGGGCCCTTTAGCGCAGTTAGGGTGCAAAAAAGTGCCACACATGTGGTATCGCCGTACTCGGGAGAAGTAGTATAATGTGTTTTGGGGTGTATTTTTACACATACCCATGCTGGGTGGGAGAAATAACTCTGTAAATGGACAATTGTGTGTAAAAAAAGTGAAAACATTGTCATTTACAGAGATATTTCTCCCACCCAGCATGGGTATGTGTAAAAATACACCCCAAAACACATTATAGTACTTCTACTGAGTATGGCAATACCACATGTGTGGCACTTTTTTGCAGCCTAACTGCGCTAAGGGGTCCAAAGTCCAATGAGCACCTTTAGGCTTTACAGGGGTGCTTACAATTTAGCACCCCCCAAAATGTCAGGACAGTAAACACACCCCACAAATGACCCCATTTTGGAAAGTAGACACTTCAAGGTATTCAGAGAGGAGCATAGTGAGTCCGTGGCAGATTTCATTTTTTTTTGTCGCAAGTTAGCAGAAATGGAAACTTTTTTTTTTTTTTTTTTTTGTCACAAAGTGTCATTTTCCGCTTACTTGTGACAAAAAATAATATCTTCTATGAACTCACTATGCCTCTCAGTGAATACTTTGGGATGTCTTCTTTCCAAAATGGGGTCATTTGGGGGGTATTTATACTATCCTGGAATTCTAGCCCCTCATGAAACATGACAGGGGGTCAGAAAAGTCATAGATGCTTGAAAATGGGAAAATTCACTTTTTGCACCATAGTTTGTAAACGCTATAACTTTTACCCAAACCAATAAATATACACTGAATGTTTTTTTTTTTATCAAAAACATGTTTGTCCACATTTTTCGCGCTGCATGTATACAGAAATTTTACTTTATTTGAAAAATGTCAGCACAGAAAGTTAAAAAAATCATTTTTTTGCCAAAATTCATGTCTTTTTTGCTGAATATAATAAAAAGTAAAAATCGCAGGAGCAATCAAATCGCACCAAAAGAAAGCTTTATTAGTGACAAGAAAAGGAGCCAAAATTCATTTAGGTGGTAGGTTGTATGAGCGAGCAATAAACCGTGAAAGCTGCAGTGGTCTGAATGGAAAAAAAGTGGCCGGTCCTTAAGGGGCGAAAAGACTGTGGTCCCGAAGTGGTTAACAAGCTGACACATCATTGCATTCCAGCGGTTCTGGAGGTGTGTTTAGCTTCTAAGGGTACAATGGTTAATTTGCATATATTCAGAACTGTACTATAGCGGCAAACACATTTTGCCAATGAAACAGGTATACCTTTCACAATTTTGCTTCTAAACACTGATTATTTATATCTTTCATACTAATTGCTGTTAGCGTTTCCCTTTAATTTTGTGTTTAGCTGGGTTTAAAGACGGGAAAATACTGCAGATATGGCTCTGGTAGAAACCCTTTTCTTCTGAGTATGTATGTTTGTAAGCTCTATATGGTCTTACAGCACCACTGAGCAAAATATGTCACCCTTTATTGATCGCATGGTCTTTTTTAGACTCAGAGAAGCTCTTTTTTTCTTTAACTGACAGTCTGACCAGTATTGATCCACTATAAAGCCTCTCCTAAGCATCTGCTCTATAGGACTCTCTAGAGGTCTGTTCTGTGTTGTGCTTCTCTCAATCTGTCTTTCTCGGCAAGTAATAAACCACTCCACAAGGCACCGTTTCCCTCCGTTACCAAAGCAGACCAGAGGTGTCCTGATCAATAATCATGTTGCACGCAACACAAAATCCAGGAGAAGTCAGAAAGACAAACCTGCCATAATAGAGCAAATGATGAAAAAGTACACAATAACTTTCTGTCAGTGAAAACAATCTGTAGTCCTGGAGATATACCTGCCACTGTGGAAGTGATCTGGGCCCAAGAGCTCTTCTATCAGTCAGTGAAGCCATATATCACAGGCACAAACACCCTTACATGTTGCTGTTAGTGAGGATTATAATCTGCTAATAATGATCACGCAAAATTTTGCGTAAATTATTGTAATTACGGCCATGTAATTATGATTTGGACTGAACTGGTTAATCTATTCTTAATTTTGCATAATTATGCAAAATTTTGCATAATTATTTTCTGACTTTAGCAGTACAGAGCGGATCCATCTGAAAATGGCGCCTGCAAATAATGGCGCACGGTGTTGTCGCTAATACGTTTGCCGCTTATCACTATTTAATGTTAAAGCCTTATTGTTATTTAGCGTTAAAGCCTTATTGTTATTTAGCATTAACACACAGAACCCTCTCTGTACCTATCCCTAACCCCTAAACCCCCCTGGTGGTGCCTAACCCTAAGACCCCCCTGGTGGTGCCTAACCCTAAGACCCCCCTGGTGGTGCCTAACCCTAAGACCCCAGGCGGTTGGTGCCTAACCCTAAGAGCCCCCTGGTGGTGCCTAACCCTAAGACCCCCCTGGTGGTGCCTAACCCTAACCACCCCCCTGGTGGTGCCTAACCCTAACCACCCCCCTGGTGGTGCCTAACCCTAAGATCCCCCTGGTGGTGCCTAATCTTAACCAGCCCCCTGGTGGTGCCTAACCCTAACCACCCCCCTGGTGGTGCCTAACACTAAGACCCCCCTGATGGTGCCTAACCCTAAGACCCCCCTGATGGTGTCTAATCTTAACCACCTCCCTGGTGGTGCCTAACCCTAACAACCCCCCTGGCGGTGCCTAACCCTAAGACCCCCCTGATGGTGCCCAACCCTAAGACCCCCCTGATGGTGCTTAACCCTAAGACCCCCCAGTGGTGCCTAATCCTAACCTTGACAGTGTTACATTAAATCCATTCACCGTTTTGCAGTTAAATAACGTCTGCAGTTTGGCTTATGTAGGGCGCTATTGATAAATAACGTTACTGTGGGCAATAACGTCTGCTGTTTGTCAAATTAACAGCACTATTGATAAATAACGTTAGCGTGTGCCACTATTGATAAATAACGTTAGTGTGTGCTGTTTTTCTTTTTTTTTTCCCTGTGCGCCATTATTATGCAGTACTAAGGGTCACACCTAGCCGCTCACTCCGCTCTTCCAATGAATTTCGCCTAACCGCCCCCCGCATCACCCAGTCCCATGCACGCCTCCAGGACTTCTCAAGTGCTGCTCCAACACTATGGAACTCCCTACCTCCACCCATTAGGGCAGCCCCCTCCTTCAACATCTTCAAGAAAGCCCTCAAAACTCACCTTTTCACTCTGGCCTACTACCCCTCGCAAGTGCTCTAAACCCACAGCTGAACTCTGGTCTCCTACCTCTCGTGTCCCTACCTCTCCCTTTAGATTGTAAGCCTTTGGGCAGGGTCCTCCTCCTTTTGTGTCCAACCTGATCATGCACCTCCATTACAGTGATCCCATGCTAGGCATCTGAGTGAACCTAACTTGCCTAATCTCCATGCTCCATCCAGTGACTGACTAAGCATTACCTTGTACTCATACTGTGCTGCATGATCTGATCTTTCTTGTATTCAGGTATTGTCATTTTGCTGTATGTCACCCCTAAATATTGTATGTATCCTTATTTATTGTCCAGCGCTGCGTAATATGTTGGCGCTTTATAAATACAATAAATAAATAAATACTAACGATAAATAGCGATAAGCGTAACTTTTTAATGCGGCGCCATTTATATGCATAGGCGCTATGCGCCATTATTCACTGATCCGGTACAGAGCAAAGCCCACATACATGTTATCATCACTAAAATTGCTACATATGTTTAAAGGAACACTATCGATTAACGTTTTTTTTTTCAATTTAGATAGGCATAGTTTGGGAAGTGCTGTTAAGTACGGATGTATACTTTTAAATGCTTATCTCTTTGTTTACTGTTATCAAATTCCTTTCAAACTCCACTGAAGGCATCTGAGGCAAAATCTGATGGGGCTACTCATTCAAGAAGGGAGGGGGATTCCCTTACACTGCATCTGTTAACCCTGTGTGTGAGAGAAAGCTCTCACTGGCAGCTCCTATCTCTCTGAATGAGCAGTCTGCACTCAGCAGAGGAAATGTAACTTGTTTTTAATTGTATGTGAAACCTGACACCCCTTTTCATATGCACTCTGACAAGCAAAGAATAGTGCAATATTGAAGCAAACCTTTGCAAATTGAACATTCCAACTGAACTAAAATCTACACACAATGAATTAAAGCTTTTGCCTCCGATATTTAATATGAAAAGTAGGAAAATGTTTACATAGCTACTTAAACATTATTTGTACATTGTCATTTTAGAACATTTGGTTTGATAGTGAGGGGGAAAAAAATAATAATGGATTTAACAAAATGCAAAGGAAAAATGTTTTGTTTTTTTTTTAACTCGGAAAAATGACAGTTTGGCCCTGTTCACAGTGCTCAGTTGCGTTGCAGAATAATTCTGCATGTCAACTCACTACCCATACAATCCTATGGGCCTGTTCACAGTAAAGGATTGCTTACTTGTTGCATGCAGGCTTTGTCCTGTCTCCATTGCAGTTCACAGTCATTATAAAGCGTGAGTTAAGCAACGGACCACTGTAAATCCAGCCTTGAGGCCTCTTTCACAGTAGGACATTGCGTTTCAGTGTGGCGTTAAGGTTGCACAACGCGGCCTAAACGCAATGCGTATAGACTTTAACGTGGACGTTTTCTTTATCCGTCTCTTGGTGCGCTGTTTTCGTTGCACAGTGATGGAACAAAAACGGCACATGCGTTACATTAAAAGAAAAATAATTACTGATGATGTGCAACACAAATAACACTGCAGATTCATTGCTAAACGCACAGCAGCACTTTCTAGTAATGCAAAACGTTACACACAAACGCAACGTAAGCACTGTGAATGTCGCACAGTATTGCTGTGCGTTAGTCTGCGTTAAAACATATTGTAATGTGTGACTTCAACGTCGCAATTCGAAGGAGGCCTTAAACCCCATTTTCCTTGTTATTTTTTTTGTTTTGTTTTGTTTTACTTGTTCCCACTATTCCCCTTACCGTATGTAGCAATTTTGTTGAAGATAGCTCTGCTATTAACCTCTTAAGGACTACGGGCTCAAACCCTCCTAAAGGCAATTTTCACAAAATAGGCCACTGCAGCTTTAAGGCCAACACAACACACAAGTGATTCCTCCTCCCTTTTCTCCCCACCAACAGAGCTCTCTGTTGGTGGGGTCTGATCTCCCCCCTAGTGTTTTGTTTTACTTGTTCCCATTATTCCCCTTACCGTATGTAGCAATTTTGTTGAAGATAGCTCTGCTATTAACCTCTTAAGGACTACGGGCTCAAACCCTCCTAAAGGCAATTTTCACAAAATAGGCCACTGCAGCTTTAAGGCCAACACAACACACAAGTGATTCCTCCTCCCTTTTCTCCCCACCAACAGAGCTCTCTGTTGGTGGGGTTTGATCTCCCCCCTAGTGTTTATTTATTTTTTTAAACAAATATTTATGTCTTTATTTTTTATTATTTTTTACTATTTATTTATTTATATTTTTCCTCAAACCCCTCCTTCCCCCAGGTGAGCCAATCCTGGCGATCAGCTGTCATAGGCTTCTGCCTATGAAAGCTGATTGCTCTCTAGTGTCCCAGGGGGACAGCCGAGTCACACGGCTGTCCCCAGTACAGCGCTGCTGCAGATCGCAGCGATGCCCAAGGTAATTTCGTCATCTAACAGTCTACCAACAGGAGATGTGCGCGATCTCCTGCACTGCGAGCCCCAAGGACCTTACGCCGATCGGCGTTAGGACATCCTGGGGCTGCCGCCGCGGCTACGCCCAATGCCGTGACGCGGTCGGCAAACAGTTAACCACTAAATATGGGGAAAAAATTACGCAAAATTGTTTTGTAATTATACGAAATTACGGTTCCTGATTAGGATTACAAACAAAATAATTACGTTTTCCTGAAATTTTGCATTACAATCAATGCAAAATTACCATTATACGAAAATCTTACTCATCAGTAGTTGCTGTGCAAATTACAGCCCCATACGCGCTGATCGATCCCACGCCGCAGTCCTCCGCTGTCTGCATCTACGAGAACCAGCTCCCGTCAGTGACGTCATCGGACCTGGGCTACGCTGGAGAAGTGTGCCCTCTACGTATCTCTCCATACACTGCTGCAGAGATATGCAAACGGCACACTTCTGCTACGGTAGACTGGCTCCGACTGACGGAACAGCGCGGAGCAGAGGAGGATGGTGGCGTGGGATCGATCAGCGCGTATGGGGCTGGAGGAAGCCCCAGGTATGTATAGAATCTTTATTATTTTCAGCTCTGGTTCCCTTTAACCACTTAGCAACCCTTGCCACGCTTATCTACGCCCCTTTAAAATTCACCTGGTGCACAGGGGCGTAGATAGGCATCTCCTGTTTGTTTTCCCGCTGTGAGCGTTCACGTGCGCGATCGCGTGCACGCAGATGCGCGGTCGCGTGCACGCGAATGTGCGGCCGCGTTCGGCACCCGCTGGTCAGCCAATCAAAGTGCTTACAAGTTTGAATGAGCACTGCCAAAGCCAATGACAGTGCTCATTCATTCAGAATGTGTGTAAACATTGAATCAGTCACTATGCTGTTACAGTTACTGAGATCACTCGTGAGAGGATCTCAGATAACCAATACAGCATTAGTGAGTGATCAGCATCAGTGAGGGTTTTTTAAAATAAATTATACCCCCATTAAGCCCATTAACCCTTGCCTCCCTGAAATGTTAAAATTGCTGTGGTTTTTAGGTGAAAAACCCTGTGGTAGAGAAGTGGTTAAAGAGGCACTGTTATATTCAGGAAATAGGCGTTTGTGTTAATTATCCTGGTTTAGATTGTGGCAAACATTTCCTATTTGTACATATTGCTTATTTTGGTCTGCAACCCTTCCCAATGATGTTTAGCATAGGCTGTGATATCACAAAGCCAGCGATGCAACTTGACAACAGTAAAGATGTCTCCATTTTATAATGAGCAAACACTGACTAAATTAAAGAGGAACTTTATTGAATGAAACTGTATTGATTAAAATTGTTTGTATTTTACAAGAGGGGAAATAAAAAGGACCTGTTCAACTTAAGTATGGCGCACAGCATGTACACCCCTCTGTACCACCTTGGTCTCTTCTCTGCCCCCTGTAGCCAAAATAGCACAATGATACTAATATAATCAGCATAAGCCTTTCTCATAGAACCTGCTCTTAACTCTCACAGCTGGGCATCTTCATGAGATATGTGCAGACTTTTAAAGTGAAGTTCAACTCTTAGTAAAATTTTTCTGTAAACAAGTTTTAGTTATGCACAGATGTTTTTGCACTTTTGCCTCTTAAAAAAAAAAAAAAAAAAAACAACACCTTTTTTCGAACTGTAAATTTTTAGCTTGGAATCTGTACTTTGTGTTTCAGTACAGACAGTCCAAGTATTTCCTCTTCTTGCATGGGTAATCAGCTGCACAAAGCGAGAGATCCTCTTACCTGCTTTCCAAACCTGCACTAATAGAGAGACTGGCAGCCATATGGACTTCTGAGCAGACAGACTCAGAGGAGGATTATCCACCAGGTAACAAAAGCAGGTGCTTGGGTGCCAGGGGGCCCACCTGCCACCTTCTTTGACCTCTCTCCTCTTCAGCTTACCAAAAAGACCACACGTGGAGGGTCCCAAATCTACTTCCTTGCCTAGGGCCTCATTACATCTTAATCCATCTCTGGACAGACTGGGTTACAATCCTGATGGAGCGACTGAGTGTTCTGCGGCATCCCATCAATGTGTCCAGCTGAATTGGAAACTAGATTTAAATGCGGAAGCCTCCTTTAACACACAAACGTAATGCCCGGACAACCTGCATACTAATTTAAGGTTAATTTAAAACTGTGCCTACACTGGGGCTTCCATGTGTTATCACCAACTTTTGCATCTCAGGGATTAATAATATCCAGTTAGCTGGCTGTTTATCCATGACTTTCTGACCTTTACCGTGAGCTGTAAAAGGATGGGTAACGGGTGAATAAAACCCAGCTTTGTACTCTCAGCCTACCGCCCATCAGGAATAACACAGGATGGCCCTACCAGGCTTTCAATTATCTCCCTCTACTCCTAGAGTTAAATACATTAGGCTAATCCTTGCTCTTGGCATCCACGTCCCTCCCATCGAATGTTTTTAATCTCTGCCCACAAGGTCGCACAGAGAGGATTGTAATAAACTCACATGGAGAATAATTGAAATATCCTCATGTTTTACAGCAAAGGAACTGACAGGCATGGAGCAGCAAGGAATCCATTTTCTTTACATTTATTCTGCGGTTAAACACCCAGCATTCATCTGCTCCAGAGGACAGGCATCTTATTACTTTCCTCTCCATACATTTCCAAGAGGTAATTGAATTAGAGTTGCGATTTAAGTTGCCTTAGGGAAATCTGCCTCACTGATAGGACCAATCTAAATCCATTTTTATTTGGTTAAATCCCCCCCAACACACCATCTTCTTATCTGGCCCTGAATATTTGAAATTAAACAACAACAACAACAACAAATAACATTTGTAAAGCGCTTTTCTCCCGTGGGACTCAAAGCGCATAAGCATGGCTCCGACCATCGTGGTACAGGGGAAGAATTTTATAAATCTGGAAATGCCAGGCTAAACAGGTGGCTTTTCAGTCTGGATTTGAATAGCTCCAGGGATGGTGCTGTCTTTACTGGGTGTGGTAGGGAGTTCCAAAGAGTAGGGGCAGCATGACAGAAGGCTCTGTCTCCAGATTTTTTGAGGTGCACTCTGGGAGTGACCAAGTTTATAGAACTTGCTGATCTGAGGTTGTGAGAGGTGTGGTGCAGCTTCAGCAAGTCCTTCATGTATCCAGGGCCCAGATTGTGCAGGGATTTGAATGTCAGCAGTCCAATCTTGAAGAGTATTCTCCATTCTACTGGTAGCCAGTGCAGTGAGCGAAGGATCGGTGTAATGTGACAGTGGCGAGGCTGGTTTGTTAGCAATCTGGCAGCAGCATTCTGCACTAATTGCAGGCGACGCAAGTCCTTTTTGGGGAGGCCAGCATAAAGGGCATTGCAGTAGTCCAGCCGTGATGTGATGAAGGCGTGGACTAGGGTTTGAAGATCCTCTGGGGGAATCAGATGTTTAATCTTTGCAATGTTCTTCAGATGAAAGAAGGAAGATTTAACTACAGATGAAATTTGGTTTCTGAAACTCAATTCCCCATCGATTAGTACGCCAAGGCTGCGCACAAGGTTGGAGCTGTTTATGTCTGAATTCCCAATCCTGATTGGTGTTGCTTTAGGATAGAGCTGTTTTGATGGCGAGCACTGGCTTTGGACAAACAGGACCTCAGTTTTGTCAGCATTCAGTTTCAACCAGTTATCATTCATCCATGCCTGAAGCTCAGCTAAGCAAGAGTTTATTTTTGGGGTAGGGTCTGTTCCACCAGGTTTGAAGGACAGGTATAACTGTGTGTCATCGGCGTAGCAGTGGTACGTCAGGCCATGTCGTTGGATAAGTGTACCGAGTGGCAACATGTAGATTGCAAACAGCAGAGGGGATAGGATTGATCCTTGTGGCACTCCGAATTGTAGAGGTGCAGGTTTGGACATTATAGGTCCTAGGGATACTCTCTGTGTTCTGTCAGTCAGGAATGATCTGAACCACTGGAGGACTGATCCACTGATGCCACAGTACTCCTGCAGTCTGTTAAGCAGGATTTCATGGTCAACTGTATCAAAAGCAGCTGAGAGATCCAACAGGATTAGGATGGAGCATTCCCCTCTGTCCCTTGCCATGAGCAGATCGTTGCAGACTTGGATGAGGGCTGTTTCGCAGCTGTGGTGTTTCTTAAAGCCAGATTGTAGAGGGTCCAGGATGTTGTTTACTGACAGCCTGGTTTCAAGTTGCAGATAGACAGCCTTTTCAATAACTTTACCTAAGAAGGGGAGGTTGGAGACAGGTCTGTAGCTGCTCATAGCATCTGGATCCATGGAAGGTTTTTTGAGAAGGGGCTTGATGATTCCTTCTTTTAGAGAGGTAGGAAACCTCCCTGCTTGCAGAGAGCAATTTACTATTTTGTGAAATGCTGGACCAAGCAGGTCAGGGCATTTCAGCATATGTTTAGTTGGTCCAGGGTCCAGGTCGCAGGTTGTCTGGTGGAGACGACAGAGGGTGTCTGAGATCTCTTCCTCACTAATACTTTTGAAATCAGTCCAGGGTGTTAGGTTGTTTTTGCAGCTATTTCCATTAGTTGCATGAGTCTTGGGTGCTGTGGACTGAATGAGAGACCGAATAGAAGATACTTTGTCAGCAAAGTAGCAGGCAAATTTCTCACATAGCTCCTTTGAGGGAGTTATAGTGGGTTTTAGACAGGATGGATTACATAGTCTATCAACTGTGCGGAATAGTTGGGCTGGTCTGTTGGCGGCCTTTGCGATCTCCTGTGATAGGTAGGAGGATTTTTTCTTGGTGATCGCATTTTGGTAGCTTTCCCGGTGAGAGACAAGGGTGTGTTTATCTTTTGAATTCTGAGATTTTCGCCACTTCCTTTCTAGTCTGCGCACTTCTTTCTTTAGGTCCTTTAGTGAGCTGTCAAACCACCGTGCATGGTGAAGTGGTGTAGATCGTTTGATGCGAACTGGAGCGAGGGCGTCATAGGCAGATGACACTGCATGGTTGTAAATCAGGACCATGGAGTCTGGGTCTGCGCAATGATTGGTTAATGCGTCGAAGTTGAGGATATTCTGAACGTGCTGGGGTGAGACATCTTTCAGTGAACGGTATTTTATGAGTTCTTTCCCTCTGTGTTTTATCGCTGGTGCTGTCAGAGAGAAGTGGATGGTGTGGTGGTCTGACCATACCACTGGGTTTATATCCATGTGTGATATTAAAAGTCCGGAATGAAATATAAGATCCAGAGTGTGCCCTTTCGTATGGGTGGGGAGGTTGATAGCCTGAGAGAAACCCAGTTCATTCATTATGAGAAGTAGTTCACTTCCTAGCTGGGAGTCGTGATCATCCACCCATGCATTGAAGTCTCCCAGGATGATCCATCTAGGGTGTTCCACTGTTACGCAGGATAAGAGTTCAGATATTTCCTTAAGAAAGGCTGGACCATTTTTTGGGGGGCGGTATATGAGCAATATGTTGATGTTTACTTCTGCTGACAGTTGAGCTGCAATACATTCAAAGGTTTCAGTGGGGCCTATGGGCAGGGGCCTTATGTTCAAGGAGGATCTGAAGCATATGGCAACCCCCCCACCCTTGCCGACTTGTCTCTCACAGTGCAAGATTGAATAATTGGCCGGCACGGTTGCTTCAAGAGTTGGGCCTGCATGCTTCCCAAGCCAGGTCTCTGTCAAAAAGGTCAAATCAGAGAGCTCTATTAGGTCATGTATAGTTGCAGTCTTATTATTTATCGATCTGGCATTGCAGAGTGTAGCTGTGATTAAGCTTTTCTGAGGGCAAATATGTTTTTTATACTTGGATCCACTACCTCTCCGCCCCCTTCTGCATTTCCTGAGTATCCCAAAGGATTTTAAGAGTAGAGCCAGAGAGGTGTTAATTTGTAATTGATTCTTGGGAGGGCATGCAGAGAAAAGGTCCTTTGATGAGTATTTGTATGTTGACATTAGAGACAATAGACTTGTTCAGATAGCTTGTACTTCTGGAGTCCTGCTGGGATCAAAGGGGGTCTATGCAAAATCCTTTCATTCCTACACAGAGTTGGATCATAGATTTATTTTAAGTAAAGTTCCTTGTTTTAGAAGATAAATGATAACATAAATGTGGAAAATAGTCACTTGGTGCATATGCCTTGGATAATGTATAAAGGATTACTCACAGGGTGGAGTGAGGGCAATCACAGGCAATCAAGTTTCCAGAGAGGTTGAAGGTCTTGTTTCAGGTCAGCTGTTAGAAGGCTTGGTGTGTTCAGCAGAGGTGAGCTTCATGGAGGATTTCAATCCAGTTTAAATCTCTGCCATCCAAAGTAATCCGATTGTTCTGGTTGGTTGTAGTTGTAGCCTTGGTCGTGGTGGGTGGAATTCCTCTGTATTTTGAGTCCAGTTTCAGCACAAATAGGTTTAAAGGTGTAGAAATCTGAGACAAGGTCTGGAGCAGCTTAAGAGAGCTGCAGCCCGGCTGGGCGCGCTCAGATCATATTAATTAAACCTCTTTCAGATATAATTTGATATTGTGAAACTAGCTTTATTGCCACATAAACTAGAGCACCCAGGCACAAAGCTATAAAAATTATTTTGAAATATGATTTCCGGGGAACTCTTGGGACTATACCTGGGTCAGCTAAGTGGGGAGGAGAAGGAGCTGAATAGCAGAAATTGACTTTGCTTTTAATAATTTTTAATAATCTCCCCACCACTGGAGGATAAAAAGTATTAGTGTTCTTATACTGAAGCTATATATCTGTACTTATGCATATAAATACGGTTATCTAATCTTCCCCTCCAAAAATGAAGTGCATCGCTGTATCTGGGGTGTCCAGATATGGAGATATACTCACTGCAGCTCGAGGATTAAGATCTTCTTTGGGAGTTGAGGTTTTAGAGTAACTTAGTTTTATATCTGCTTCTGCGCTTGTCCCAAATTGAATGTTTGAATAAAGAGAACCTGAAGTAGGAGGAATAGGAAGCGGCAGAGCATACATTTGATAACCCTCCCCCTAGGCAACTAATAACCTTCCCCTTGGCAACTGATAACCTCCCCTCTGGGCAACTAACCCACCCCCCCGGAAATAATAACCCTCCCCCCAGGCAACTAATAATCCTCCCCCCAGGCAACTAATAATCCTCCCCCCAGGCAACTAATAACCCTCCCCCAGGAAACTAATAACCCTCCCCCCAGGCAACTAATAAGTGTGAGAAAACGCGGAAAAGCCGCCGCGTCTGCTGAAAGCAAGGCAGCTGATTCCGCGTCCAACGTGGCGGTTTGCACGCGTAGGCATGCGTCTGGTAGTGTGGCAGAACGCGGAAAAGCCGCCGCATGTTCTAATAGCAAATTGGCTGTTTCCGCGTCCAAGGTGGCAGTTTGTACGCAGCAGCATGCCTTTGGAGTGGCTGGGTCTGTTAGTCCACATAGATGGATGAAGAGCTATGCGCGCGCGGGCCAGAAGTCAGGACCTTTATACCAGCAGGGGAAGTGTCAGCTGATCAGGACGATCAGCTGATTCCTGCTGGGCTCATGATTGGCTGAGTGGCTCGGGCGGGGCAGCAGAGTTCAGCTACTATATATTCTGCTTGCTTGTTAGTTGCTGGTTGTCTGCCATTGCAAACACTTTGTGGAAGCATTCAGACCATAGTCAGATCCTTACAGTGTGTTTGAACCAAGAGGACTTGGGAATTCACACTGAGCCAGATTACTTTGTACTGTTTATTTGTTAGACCAGTTCCAGGGTGTTGAGATCAAGGCCCTCACACCCCAGACTAGGAATACTGTGTATCTTCTGTGTATTCTCTAGCATAGTTCCAGGGTGTTGAGATCAAGGCCCTCACACCCAAGATTAGGGAACTGTATTGTCTTTGTGTTATATTCCAGACTAGTTCCAGGGTGTTGTGACTACGGACCTCACACCCAGACTAGGATTGTGCTATTACTGTATTACATTAGCCCAGTCCAGGGCAATACCTTTCATATTAGCTGCAGGGCTTCCTGCAACCCAGCCTCGGTCCCTCGCCCAGGGGTCTACAGGCTACAGGAATATCACCCACAGTCAGGGGTGAATTCCTCAGGAGTCTTAGGCCGCCAGCTCCTCTGGTGGTCTCCACTCAGAGTTGTTACTGTTGCACCAAACACTCTCAATATTCTGGTGTCCAGAGGTTAGCAATACATCTGTATTATCGCTGATTCTGCAGATCATCGATAATCAGGCGTATATCTGCATTCTTGGTGGTGCTGCAGAATGCCAAGAATCAGATACTCTCTGCGTGCTGACACCGATCGTTACAATAATCCTCCCCCCATAACCCTGCTCCCCCCAGGCAACTAATAACCCTCCCCCCAGGCAGCTAATAACCCTCCCCAGGCAACTAATAACCCTCCCCCGGGCAACTAATAACCCTCCCCCCAATAACCCTCCCCTGGGTTACCCCTCCCCAGGCAACTAATAACCCTCCCCCCAGGCAACTAATAATCCCCCCAAGGCAACTAATAACCCCCCAATAACCCTCCCCCCCAGGACACTAATAACCCTCCCCCAATAACCTTCCCCTGGGTTCCCCCTCCCCGGGTAACTAATAACCCAACCCCCTGGCAACTGATAACCCTCCCCCGGCAACTAATAACCCTCCCCCAATAACCCTTCCCCCGGGCAACTCTCCCCCCAATAACCCTGTCCTGGGTTAACCCTCCCCGGGCAACTAATAACTAATAACTAATAACCCAACCCCCTGGCAACTGATAACCCTCCCCCGGCAACTAATAACCCTCCCCCAATAACCCTTCCCCCGGGCAACTCTCCCTCCAATAACCCTGTCCTGGGTTAACCCTCCCCGGGCAAATAATTGCCCTCCCCCCAGGCAACTAATAACCCTCCCCCCAATAACCCTCCCCTGGGTTACCCCTCTCCGGGCAAGTGGGGCAACTAATAACCCTCCGTGTCAAAAAATGGGCACATGCTAAATAGCGGGCGATTGGGCCCCATTTTTGTTATTTGTTTTTGGCATGCTCCAATTAGCTGTTCCGAGCGGCAGAAGGAGGAGGGCACTTCTGACTGCTTTTCAACAAATGCCACTAAATAAGGATGAGCTCACAGATTTTGTGGGGTTGCGAATTCAGATTTTTCTATCGGAATTTTGTCATTTTGAGTTGAAAGTTGGAATTCAGAGTTTACAGAATTCTGATGAGTAAGTTCCAAACAATATGCAAAATTAATTTCACGTAATAATATTCTGTAACCTCGGTCCTGTCTCTCAACAACCTGCAGCCACCCAGCGCATGGCAGGACTTACAAGGGGCTGCCACCACACAAATCAATGATAACGTAATGTCAGATCTTCAACTCTCAAAATAAAACATTGAGTAAATCATAACATTTTTTGGAATGCATGCACTCACATTGAGGGACCTTGCATACAGGACCCCCAGTGCACCAAATTGCCTTAAATACAATACAATGCATGTCAAGTGCTATTTTAAGATCACAGATAACAACAATACACTTGCCCAATTCTTCCAAACCCTTGGGCCTTGGGCCATTATCAGGGTGATTTTGAAAAATCACAGGCTGGCAGCATCCAGTAACATCCTATTGTCAATGGAGTAGGACTTCTTCTCTTAGAACACAGCTGATCACCTAATGCAGCCCAGCTGCTCCTACTGCACTTTTTGTGGCCAGCACTGCAACTACAGTTTCCTACCTGCTTGGTGTGTTATAATCATATTCTACCCAAACTCACTCCAGGTTTTCTTTTTTAAAAACCATGCATAACAACCTCTTATCACCTGCCATTCCAGTAGTAACAAATGATTTCTCACTGCACTCCTTAGTTCTGGCTGTATCCACAGGAAAAGACTTTCTGGTCTCTTCTCCAATGTCCTCCATGATTACCTCATGTGGGATGGAGGAGTTGTTTGGGCAGTCCAAACTGCTATTCAGCCTATTCAAGGTGCATGTGATAGTCACACTGGTAGTCAGTTTTGCAAACCTAGGATGTCAGACTCGGATAATAAAAAGCAAACAATGCAAAAAAAATAATTTATATGCACTGTACAAAACTTTATGCATTGTAGATGATGATATATTCTACACAATCATGCACAAGCCGAAACTAACAAGGTTTAAGGAGACGGACTTACATACTTAATAGGGAACACAAGGATCTGGACATTAAAATGTGGTGCATATAAGGATCTACAAATTAAACAGCAGCAGATGAAGGTCAGTGGATTTAATCAGGGACAGACGATGACCTTCAAATTTAATAGGGGTGTTTTGCAGAGCAAATTGCTGGAAACACATTAGTATTATTAATGATGGGATAGCATCAACATCTTCTGTGGTGCTGTACAATGAATGCCTCTTAGTACAAACAGCTGAACAATTAGTAAGGGAAAATACAAAAAATACATTACATGAGAAAAGGTAAAAACACTGAAGTTGCCATCTGCATGATTGTATCACTGTTCACAATCCAGATCACTAAAGGTTAAGCCCCAATTAAGCCCAATCTGTTGATGTAAGGGTCTCATAAATTTCTCTATTAGTAATTAAGCTATCTTGAAGTATTGTGCAAAACAATTTGTTATACTGGAATTGGAGAAGATTACCCATTTTTCACAAACCGCCTCCCCATCAATTAATAATAGTTTCTGATATGTGCTTGGAGTAGATTTAACTATTTATGATGTCCAGCAAAAACCACTTTAGTGTCTGTTTCCCTGACCCGTTCCATATTTCTGTAGGGCCTGATTTTATAAACTGTACACCAGAATTTTTGTGTACCTGCGTTGAACTATGGATTGATAGAGGTCAAACTTGCCTTGGGTTGAACTTGTTGTTGGGCGACACAGTGGGCAAGTGTAAAAGGGGCCTCAAAGTGAAAAAAAAACAAGTAAAATATCAGCAATACATACCGATATTTTACTACAGCTAAACTTCAGCCTTTTCTTACACTGAGCCCTCCTACTACACTACTGATGCCTAACCTTCACCATCCCCCCCACAGCTAACCTCAACCACCCAGCACCCATGGCTAACCTTAACCTCCCCCCACCCCCTCCACCCCCGGGATAACCTTAACCCCCCCAAGGCTAATCGTAACCCTCCCTCATGGCTAACATTCATCCCCCCCATGGCTAACCTTAACTGTCCCAGCTACCATAAATACAATGGAAAAAAAAAACACAAAAAAGGCACCCACTGAATTATCGTTAAGGAGGGGAAGTGCTATCGGGAGTTGAGGCTGTCTACAATAAAAAATATGGCACATGGCAACACCCAAATTTCCACCCCTAGCAGGCACCCAAATTTCCTGCTTTTGACGGGAGTACCTAGTACATGTTCTTACTTAAACATTTTTTTATTACCTGTGTGTGTGTGTGTATGTATGGGGAATAATTTTAATTTAATCCCATAAGTAGCAGCTGACTTGTAGTAAGTGACTACTATTTCCCTTGATGAATATTTCCTAGTGAAGTAGCAAAATGACCACTGCCCATTCCCCTTCCAAGTAATATACCCCTAGAGCCACACTGTTCCTCACCCCAGTATTAACACTAGAACCCCCACAAAACTGCATCCAAGCAAGTACACTACTCAGCTGCAGCCCACAAGTACTGCCAATGCCGCCTTACCCCCTCCATGGCTACTGCTGCCCCTTTTCCCTCAAACACTCACACACACATAGTACTTCTACGATGCCTCCACAAGCACTGCTGCACTTCCTTCCTCCACAAATATTGCTGCTCCCTAATATTTCCATTCCCCCCACTCTTTGTTGGTGGTGTAGGGGTAATCATTTCCACTGTGCTTGCTTGGCATAGTGACAAATATTAAAGTGAACCTGAACTGAGTAAAAATATTTTAATAATCACATAATGTACCTGCAAATGAACATTACATATTTACCTCACTGTCAGTTCCTCTCAGAAGCTTACCAACTTCTTTAAACAATGATCCCTTTCAGTTGCTGTTACTGTTTTAGCACCACCATTGGTGGGGAAAAGGATTCTCCAGATGTCTCCTCTGTCACAGGTACCCAGCCACAGTTGCAACCTCTGTCTGTTCCTATTCTCTGTGCTCACCCCTCCTACCCTCTGCATGACTATATGGCCATTGCAACAAACATATGAACATACTCTGCCTATTCCACAGTGGAATTCTGTTTCCTGAAATATTTCTGCTTGTTATCAAACACATTTGCTTCCTATTCATCATTGTTTCTGTTCTGCATGTAGGAGGATGCTTCTAAGTCTCTGTGGTCCCTTGTGATGGCTTAAACTTGAATGCCAGCACTCCTTGGGGTCCTGTGGTTTAAATCTATGTACATGAAAGATTAATTTCGAAGTTAATTGATTCTCCGGTTCCTATTAACTCCTTCGTTCTTTCCATTCTATAATGTTCAGGGACGACGCGTCTTCCCTTGCTAATCTTCCTGCGATGCAAAAACAGTCTCTGTCCATTGATGTGAAATTACAAATTTGTTCTACAGGAAAGGCGCTGTCATAATAGATGGTCATCCTCTGGGTTTTCTATTTGTTATGCCAATTAGAGACAGTTTGCCTAAAGCGGCCAGCTTGATTTATCAGTTTGAGCAGCACACATACTGATGAATGCAGCCATCCATAACAAATGGGACTGTTTCTCATGATTCTCGTCAGTAATGTAAGAAAGTCCTGGGAAAATACAGTCTCTAGCGAGTGGTGAGGAAGAGAAGGCGGGGCTTCTGTAGGGATCAATCTGTGAGAGGCTGAAGAGCTTAGTCACAATGAGAATATTTATGACTATGACAGACTTTCAAAGGAAATCTTAAGTTTAGAGTAAAAATTCTCTCCAAAACAGCTATGATATTTCAGCACTCTTACCTAATGGCAGTACTCACTGCTAGATGGATTGGGAAATGTTCAGCGACACGGCCAGACAAAGAGCGTTCCCCCGTTCCATCTCCCTACACGTGGGAACACGCGATGACATGCTACGGGCAGAAACAGGAGTTCAAGTGATTGCGGCACTTTGCACGGGAGACATGGGGGATCTTAAGGGCTCTTTCAAATCAGAGCCCTTTTTCAGCGTTTTAACGCAAAGTCTATACTTTGCGTTAACCAAGGTAAAAGGAAAGTCCATAGACTTTGCTTTTTTCCTTTTACACCCGACGCTGCGTTTAGATGCGTTGCGGTACGACGCACCCGGGCGCATGTTATCGTCGGGAATCGGCATTTCCCTGTCGGGTTAATTGATACTACCACCGCTACTCAGCGTCGCACCGCACCGCAGATTCCCGACGACAGCTGCAGGCTAGTAAAACGCATGCAGGAGAATGGCTCCTGCATACGTTGTTAGATGTGAAACAGGCCTAAAGGAAACCAGAGCTGGAATAAAGTAAAAGTTTTATACATACCTGGGGCTTCCTCCAGCCCCATCCACACGGAACACTCCCACGCCGCCACCCTCAGTCTTCTCCGTCTTCTGTACCGTGCCCTGTTACTTCCTCCAGTCACGTCCAGTCTGATGCAAGTGAAGTGCGCTATTTACGTATCTCTCCAGCAGACTGAGGACAGCGGCGTAGGAGCGATCCGTGCGCATGGGGCTGGACGAAGCCCCAGGTATGTATAAAACGGTTACTTTATTCCAGCTCTGGTACACTTTAAAGATCCGATCTGCTGTGATGGCCCTTAGCGCCGTGCATCACAAAGCATTGTTTGCCTAATTGTGCGCACATACCCACGCAGCGAGATCACGGAAACAATTGACCGCTGTGCAAAAAAATAATTGGTCGTGGTAAAAGTCATTTGAAAAATCATGACGTAGGTACATAGCTTTAGGCCTGGTTCAATGGCAAGTATTGAAAACTTGTGTGCATGTTTCCTATCACCCTGCAACACACAGTTTGCTGTAACATTCTATTGTGGATATAGCACTGGTACATTAAACTAATCAGCTAGAATGTAAGAAGCTGCATTTGCCCTGTATTGCTTTAGCTGAAGCTTCTTCAGCATCACACGCCAATCATTCATCGCCTCCTGCTTCACTGGCTCTTCATTTGCTGTTGTTTATTTTAATTTTTTAAACATGTACCAGTATATTAAGTGAACATTTTACTGTTGGCAGGTGATGTAGTTGCTGCATGGTCTTTCGCAGTTGCAAACAGCTGTAAACAGCTATTTCCCACAATGCAATAAGGTTCACAGACAGGAAACTGCCAAAAGTTTGAACTTTTCTTGTGGGAGGGATTACTTGTGGGAGGGGTTTCACCACAATATCAGTCATACAGCGCCCCCCTGATGGTCTGTTTGTGAAAAGCAATAGGTTTCTCATGTTAAAGGGGGTATCAGCTACTGATTGGGATAAAGTTCAATTTTTGGTCGGAGTTTCTCTTTAAAGGAATAAAAATCACGGTGTTCTCTCCTCTCCACCCCCCAAAAACACAAAAAAAACCCTTTTGTTCATGCAGGATAGTATTGCCAGAATCGTCTGTGCGGGGCTCTGCTGGCAGAACAATACCAGCCCACATGATAGTACCATAACAGTATCCATGACATGGTGCGACTTTTCAAGAAGGGATGGGGCAAAAAGCTATCCATCCTCCTGCAAATCCATGACATGGGGGACTTTTCAATGGGGGAAGGGGCAGAAAGCTATACCCCCTCCTGCAAATCCATGACATGGGGGACTTTTCAATGGGGGAAGGGGCAGAAAGCTATACCCCCTCCTGCAAATCCATGACAAGGTGGGACTTTTCAATGAGGGATGGGGCAGAAAGCTATAAATCCTCCAGCAAATCCACCTTGTGACTGTTAATGACGAATGACCTATCTCCGATGTTCAGAAAGAGGTAGGTATAGCTATCCCATATCGGTGGAGATTTACCCATGGGAGGTAAAATCAGGGCCGGGCCGAGGAAGAGGTGAGAGAGGCTCCAGCCTCAGGTCGCAGTGTAGGAGGGCCGCACAACTCACTCAGCTGTCAATCCCCTATTGTGTTTGAAGCAGAGAGAAATAAGAGAAGGGGAGACATGGCAGTGACTGCAAGCCAGATAACTATGTTGGGGGTCCTGGGGCGAATCTTATTCTAATAGCAATCAGTGTGTGGAGGCTGGGGTGGGAGGGATGGAGGGGTGCACTTTGGTGTCTCAGCCTTGGATGCTAGAGGACCTTGTCTCGGCTCTGGGTAAAATTATGATGAATGCCGGAAACCCGCTTTAATAAGATATTGACTACAGCCCACAGGTTTAGAATGAATATAGGGGTAATACTCTATATTCATTTCTGCAAACAGTTCAAACTAAATACATACTAACACTTTTTAAAACACTTTAATAAGAAAGACATTTCGTATAAAAATATGTACTGTCCCGCAGTGTAACCCTGTTTAATGTGTTGTCTCAGGCACTGTAATTCTCAAGGTTCCCCTTAAAATATTGCACAGAATGTTTTGATGTTTTGAAAAATAGTTTCCAATTATTTTCTTAGTCACGAATGACATTCCAAAGTTACATTTGATATTCCAAAGAATTATGCTCTTACTCAAGATTTTTTGGAGGTCAAACTGGATATAAATTTATCCTGTTGAAAAAGAGTTTCACCATGAGGACTTTATACAGCTCCACCTTCTGACAGTTCTCATTGTGGCATTTTGGAAATCGTACTCCATTGTTAATGTCTTATGGACTGATCAAGGAATGTTCCTGGCAGGAACATGTAAAGGATTTCCTTGGATGTGCTGAAGGCTGTGGGAATTGCCAGACTTAAAGGTTAAAAGGTGTAACAATCTGTTTTTTTTGTTTGATTTGTTTTTATCAAAGGCCGCCAATGTTTTTATTAAATACATTTTTAAAAGTATTTGTTAAGTTGGCTCTTATTCCTGCACTTCCTGTGTGGAAAACTCATGTCCAAGCTGAGTAGTTCCCTATAAGTGGTAAACAGTTTAACTAGTTGCCACTTTTACAAGGGATCACCACTCATCAGAAATTGACCCCTTTACTGCTCTGATCATCAGATAATAGCAAGATCAGTATCAGGCAAATCGTGTCTATGCAGCTTCTGCAGAAATCGGGCACCACCATAGACGTTAATTAAAAATATCGTCAAGCCGGTGTCAAAAGGGAAATTCGGATGCTAGGCAACTTCTGATGATTATCGTTTTTGCGGGAAGTTTTATCTGTTTTAAGCTGGCGAGGTTGGCAACAAAGGGGAAGTTCAGGCATCAGATGGCATCTGGCAATTATCATTTTTTGCTGCATTTTTTTTCATTTCTTGCACCACCAGTGGGATCTTAAAGTTACACACCATTGGGGGCTTAAGGTTAGGCATTAGGAAGGGGGGGTGGTTAGGGTTAGGCACCACCAGGGGAGTTGAAGGGTTAGGCATGACAAAGGGGGAGGGGTCTTAGGGTTTGGCACCACCAGGGGGGTCTTAGGGTTTGGCACCACCAGGAGGGTTTAGGGTTATGCATCACCAGGGGGTTCTTAGGGTTTGGCACCACCAGGAGGGGTCTTAGGGTTCGGCACCACCAGGTGGGTTTAGGGTTAGGAAACCACCAGGGGAGTTTAGGGTTAGACATACTGTAGATAGTGGAGGGTTCTGTGTGAGAGCGGGGGTAGGTTTAGTTATAGTAAAATATCAGTAAAAATTATTGATACTTTACTAATGAAAATTAACACTTTAAATAGTAGAGTATCCGTAAATTTACTAACATTTCACTATTGGCACTATTTCTGTACCCGATTGTCCATGAAGAAATTCACGTACAATATGTGCAAGATCCACTGATACTAGGGGAGATCCACTTAAAGCCACTTTATAGATTGCTTAAAGGTTTGCTGCACTTTGAAAGTGGAGGACACCTTTGCCTTTGATGTAGAATGTGGATTGTTTGTTTCAAGGATCCTGTTATCCAATCTTGTGCATAGCTGCACACCTATACTTATTGGTTGGCTAATTTCTTTTTAGCAGATTAAGGTATTACAATTGCGCTCTGTCTACTTCCTGTCTCACTAAAAGCTCCGCCTCTTCATCATCTAGACACATGATAATTCAGAGGTGTGGGGAAATATCTGACATTTGTTGTTCTTCCTACTTTGTAACATAGTCAAATCTTATTGAGCCACTCCCAATAAGCTGTACTGCAGTGACGAGCACATTTAATCCATGTAACAGGTATTTTGGCCACCAATTTATTACTATACACTAATTATATTCCCTTATTATTCTGATTTTTACTAGTATATGCCCTGTTGATTTTTGGGTTTATTTACAATTTAAAGAGGAACTACGGTATACTGAATATAACTTTATGAATAAAATTGCTCACTTTTTACAATAGTACCCTATAAATTATCATATTGTAATTCATTCTTTACCCTGGTTTACATTCTTAAAGCGGATCCGAGATGAAAAACTAACTATAAAAAGTAATTTGTCCTGGCCAAAAGTTTTGAGACTGTCAAAAATATTAGAAATTAAAGTCGGTGCTTACGTTTTTATAATAGCAATTTGCATATACTCCAGAATGTTATGAAGAGTGTTCAGATGATATGCGTAGTCCTTCTTTGCCATGAAAATTAACTGAATCCCCAAAAAACCTTTCCACTGCATTTCATTGCGGTCATTAAAGGACCTGCTGAGATCAATTTTTTGTTAACTCCGGTGAGAATGTTGATGAGCACAAGGCTGGAGATCATTATGTCAGGCTGATTGGGTTAGAATGGCAGACTTGACATGTTAAAAGGAGGGTGATGCTTGAAATCATTGATCTACCATTGTTAACCATGGTGATCAGCAAAGAAACGCATGCAGCCATCATTGTGTTGCATAAAAATGGCTACACAGGCAAGGATATTGTGGCTACTAAGATTGCACCTAAATCAACAATTTATAGGATCATCAAGAACTTCAAGGAAAGAGGTTCAATTCTTGTCAAGAAGGCTTCAGGGCGTCCAAGGAAGTCCAGCAAGCGCCAGGATCAGCGCCTAAAGAGGATTCAGCTGCGGGATCGGAGTGCGACCATTGCAGAGGTTGCTCAGGAATGGCAGCATGCAGGTGTGAGCGCATCTGCACGCACAGTGGGGCGAAGACTTTTGAAAGATGGCTGAATGTCAAGAAGGGCAGCAAAGAAGCCACTTCTCTCCCAAAAAAACATTAGGGAAAGATTAACCTTCTGCAGAAAGTATGGTGAATGGGCTGCTGAGGACTGGGGCAAAGTCATATTCTCCGATGAAGCCCCTTTCCGATTGTTTAGGGCATCTGGAAGAAGGTTTGTCAGGAGAAGAAAAGGTGAGCGCTACCATCAGTCCTGTGTCATGCCAACAGTAAAGCATCCTGAGACCATTCATGTGTGGGGTTGCTTCTCATCCAAGGGAGTGGGCTCACTCACAATTTTGCCAAAAAAAACACAGCCATGAATAAAGAATGGTACCAAAACACCCTCCAACAGCAACTTCTTCCAACAATCCAACAACTGTTTGGTGAAGAACAGTGCATTTTACAGCACGATGGGGCACCATGTCATAAGGCAAAAGTGATAACTAAGTGGCTCGGGGAACAAAACGTTGAAATTTTGGGTCCATGGCCTGGAAAATTCTCAGATCTTAATCACATTGGGAACTTGTGGTCATTCCTCAAGAGGCGGGTGGACAAACAAAAACTAACTAATTCTGAGAAACTCAAAGAAGTGATTATGAAAGAATTGGTTGCAATCAGTCAGGATTTGGTCAGAAGTTGATTGAGAGCATGCCCAGTCGAATTGCAGAGGTCCTGAAAAAGAAGGGCCAACACTGATAAATATTGACTCTTTGCATAAATCTCATGTAATTGTCAATAAATTCCTTTGAAACGTATGAAGTGCTTATAATTATATTTCAGTACATCACTTCCCAACAAACTGGACGAGCTGCTCCTCCTACTTGGTAGCAAACCCCAGATCAGTAAGAACACCCCTGTTCTCTGTTTCACGGAGACCTGGCTGAGTGACAGCATCCCCGACAACTCTCTAGAAGTACCAGGCTACAACCTCCTAAGAGCAGATCGCGACGTGGCTCTCGGGGAAAACGAGAGGTGGGGGCATCTGCTTTTATATCAACAACTCCTGGTGCTCCAACATCACCACTCTCAACAAGACCTGTACCCCAGACATTGAGTTTCTGGCCATAAACTGCAGGCCTCAATACTCCCCCAGGGAGTTCTCTTCCCTTGTCCTCATTGGGGTTTATATCCCTCCCGACGCTTGCTCCAAGACTGCACTGCAAGCCCTCAGTGACTACATCTCGCGGTGGGAAACAGCCCTCCCTGAGGCTCTGTTCATCATCCTGGGAGACTTTAAAGGGATACTGTAGGGGGGTCGGGGGAAAATGAGTTGAACTTACCCGGCGCTTCTAATGGTCCCCCGCAGGCATCCTGTGTTGGCGCAGCCACTCACCAATGCTCCGGCCCCGCCTCCGGTTCAGTTCTGGAATTTCTGACTTTAAAGTCAGAAAACCACTGCGCCTGCGTTGCCGTGTCCTCGCTCCCGCTGATGTCACTAGGAGCGTACGGTGCAGGCACAGACCATACTGGGCCTGCGCAGTACGCTCCTGGTGACATCAGCGGGAGTGAGGACACGGCAACGCAGGCACAGTGGTTTTCTGACTTTAAAGTCAGAAATTCCAGAAGTGAACCGGAGGCGGGGCCGGAGCATTGGTGAGTGGCTGCGTGGATACAGGATGTCTGCGGGGGACCATTAGAAGCCCCGGGTAACTTTAACTCATTTTCCCCCGACCCCCCTACAGTATCCCTTTAACAAGACGAACCTAAGACACGAGATGCCCCGCTACAAGCAGCACATAACCTGCCCTACCAGAAACTGTAACACCCTGGACCACTGCTACACAGTCCATAAGAATGCATACAAGGCCACCCCAGGAGCCCCTCTGGGAAACTTTGACCACAACACAATCCACCTGATCCCCACTTACAGGCGGCTCCTGCAGACGTCAAAGCCCACTGTCAAAACCTTAAAAAAATGGACAGCAGAAGCAAAATTGGAACTCCAAGCCTCTTTTGACACCACTGACTGGTCGACGCTGGAGGCACCCACTCTTGACGAGTGGGCCGAGAATGTCACCTCTTACATTAGCTTCTACGAAGAGACGTGTATCCCATCCAAGACCTTCAGGATTTTCCCCAACAACAAGCCTTGGTTTAACGACAAGCTCCGCCGACTTCGGAAACGCAAAGAGGAAGCGCACAGGTCTGGCTCTCCTGAGAAATACAGAGAGGCCAGGTACGCACTGAAAAGAGAACTGCGATCAGCAAAAAGGGCATACTCCGACAAGCTGGGGGTCTGCCTCCAATCAAGCAATACACGTGAGGTATGGAAGGGCCTGAGAGCAGCCACAAACCTCAAACCTGCACCTCAGCCTGTGACCCCGAGCCTTCGGCTGGTGGAGGAGCTCAATGAGTTCTACTGCAGGTTCGAGCAACAACCAAACCAGCACAGGGACCAAACAGCCACGGCTAAGGTGAACCCCCCCTCGGGTGAACTGGCTCGGGTGAACTGTTGCCGTCCATAAATTAGAGGTACTCCGGCACCTCCGTAAGCTGAATCCCAGGAAGTCGTCTGGCCCAGATGGAGTGTCATCAATCTGCCTGAGAACCTGTGCTGATCAGTTAGCCCCTGTGCTCACCACCTTATTCAAGCGGTCACTATCGGACGGTACAGTCCCCTCCTGTTTTAAGCGGTCCGCAATTGTACCAGTCCCCAAAAAACCCGGCAGCACTGAGCACAACAACTTCCGACCTGTGGCCCTAACTTCCAACATTATGAAGCTCCTTGAGCGGCTGGTCCTTGCCCACTTGAAGAGGCACACGGACGCTCACCTTGACCAACTCCAATTTGCTTATAGGGCAAACAGATCCGTGGAGGACGCCATCAATGCCAGCCTGGCATACATCACGGAGCACCTAGACAACACTGTCTCCTATGCTAGGATCCTGTTCCTGGACTTTAGCTTGGCGTTCAACACGATCTGCCCAGACATCCTGCTCACCAATCTGGCGCAGCTCGGAGTAGATCCCACCCTTCGAGCATGGATCAAGGACTTCCTGACAAACAGAACGCAGCAGGTGAAGCTCGGAAACTGCTACTCCAGTGTCAGAACCACCAACACTGGGGCTCCGCAAGGCTGTGTACTGTCACCGCTATTGTTCTCCCTCTATACCAACAATTGCATATCATCCGCTGACTCTGTGAAAGTCATCAAATTTGCAGATGACACCACTATCATTGGCCTAATTGGCAGCGACGGGGAGCAGGAGTACCGCAGCGAAGTTGAGAGAATCTGCAACTGGTGCAGGGACAATAACCTAGTTCTCAACGCCGCAAAGACTGTTGAACTAGTTGTAGACTTCAGGAGGAACCCTCCCTACCTACCCTCATTGGGGGTACCGAAGTCTATAGGGTGACATCCGTGCGGTTCCTCGGCACGACTCTCACTAACAACCTGAAGTGGGGACAGAACACCTCCATAATACAGAAGAAATCACAGCAGAGGTTGTTCTTCCTGCGCCAACTGAAGAGATTCGGCATGCCCAGAGATCTGCTGACCAGCTTCTATACTGCCACTATAGAATCCATCCTCTGCTCCTCAGTCATTGTCTGGTACGCGGGTGCAATGGCCAGCGACAAACACAAGCTGCAGAGAGTCATAGCTGATGCAGAGAGAATCATCGGGTCTCCTCTTCCACCTCTTGATCTCCTCCACTCCGCTAGGATGAGGTAGAGGGCCACTGTGATCTCCCGTGACCCTTCCCACCCAGGCAGTCGCTACTTCAAGCTCCTCCCATTGGGCCGCCGCTACAGGTCTATACCATGCAAAACCGCCAGACGGATTAACACCTTCTTCCCCCAAGCGGTTCGGCTGCTTAACTCCAACCTCGCCCCACCGGGCCCGCCTACTGGCATGCCCTAGCGGGGTCTCTCAGTCAGCTCTTGCCGCTGCTCGCCCTCGTTCTCAACTGCCCAGGGTCTGTACTGGGGCCACTATCACCTTCATCAATATTACTATTATTAGTATTACTACTATTACTGGACTGCTCCTGCACGGCAGGATTTAACACTAACCTGCGACCCAGTTTCTGTCATGTATACCATTGCTGCAGTTGTAAATTGTCTGTGTTGTGCTTCTTGTCACCTATCATCATTATTACTATTACTATTATTATTAGTATTACTATTATTGAACTGCTCCTGCACGGCAGGATTTAACACTAACCTAAGACCCAGTTTCTGTCATGTATACAATTACTGCAGCTGTAAATTGTCTATGTTGTGCTTCTTGTCAACCTGTACTATGTCTATGCCATGTGTACCACAAAAAATTCTGAATATAGCGCTTGCTGTATTTGGCGAAATAAATCTGATTCTGATTCTGATCACATAATCAACTGAAACAAAGATCTAAAAGCAGTTTAGCAGCAAACTTTGTGAAAACTCATATTTTTGACAGTCTCAAAATTTTGACCAGGACTGTATATATCTTATCTAAAGTTTAAATAGTTTACACAGCAAATCTAGCTGCAAAAAGCTTTAACAGTTTATGATTACTTATTCCTGTGATACAATGAGAGCGGCTATGTTCTGTTTGTCACATGGGCAAGCTGATCTGTATCTCCAGCCCTCATCCTGTGAAAATTTCACTCCCATCTCCTCTTCCCTCCTCCTCCCTGCCTCTGAAATCTCTGGCTAGTAACCTCCTCCTCCTCCTGCCCAGACTTAGCTCCCATAAGCCCTTGCTACGTCTGTCTCAAAGGGCCAAGGCACTCTGGAGAAGCTGTGGGCGAGACTTGTTTCGTTTATAGGGAATTATTAGAGTATTAAAACAAAACAAAATGGTTTGAGGAATGCCCTATAAACTATATGAAAGGAACACAGTCATGCAATGAGTAAAAGTTTATCTCGGATCCAAACCACTTAACGACCAGCTAACGACGATAGGCGGCGCCTGGTCGTTAGTGGTATAGCATGTAAACGGCCGCTCGTACGTGAACAGTGTGCAAGCCGCCGATCACGGCTAGCACACGTAATGTAAATGTAAACGTAATGTAAACACGCGGGGAAGAAATCCCCGCTGTTTACATCACACGGCACAGCGCCGTAAGGCAGATCGGCGATCCCCGGCCTCTGATTGGCCGGGGATCGCCGGCATATGATAGGCTTCAGCCTATCCTACAATGTGCAGGATGGATATCCGTCCTGCGCCACCTAGGGAAAGGAGGGGAGGGAGGTAAGCGGAGGGAGGGCGGAAAACACTGCGGAGGGGGGCTTTGAGGAGCCACCCCTGCTACTCACTAATGGCCGGCGGCGATCAGACCCCTTCAGCAGGACATCCCCCTAGTGGGGAAAAAAGGGGGAAGTCTGATCGCCCAGCCACAATCCTGATCGGTGCTGCGGGCTGTAGAGCCCACGCAGCACCGATCATTACAAACTACCGTGGTCCTTATAGTCCTTACCGTGGTCCATCGAATACTACCGATGTATGCATTTATTTTTAAATGCTGTATGTTGTAGCACACATTAGGACAAGTACTAGGAGCAATTTGATTCCTCACACAGCTGTTCCTCTCAGCTGTAAAATCCTCCGTCAGTTTTGGCATCAGTGCACAAAATGTATCTAATACTGAGCTCCCAGAGGGCTAGACCATGTCTCTGCACAGGGGAGTTGCTATCAACTCCTCAGTTTATAGTTTAATTATCACCTTGCTGAAAGAATCTTGTTGATATGTTGGTAAGGGGTTAAAGATTCTAGCAATGTGTGTTTATTATCTTTGCTTCTCTCTACTGATAAAGATACTAATAATGCTAATTGTAGACAGTGGTCTGCCCCTCTCAGCAGCTTGTAAAGTGGATGCAGCCTGGAGTGAATCACCTCAAGCAGGCAGCCAGTCTGAGTGTAAACACAGACTCCTGGTATAGCTAGTTATATTCCAGCAATATTCCAGCTCATTTAGTTACCTGTTACCACCTCAGATCAGCCAATTTCTCCTCATGTCTGCTGCATGCTGTGTGTGACACAGTGAAATATATTTGTGAGCTGTGTGACAGAGTAAGCAAGCAGCTCAGGGTGACCCAAACTACTATGAGCTGTGTGAGAAATTAATTTTTAAGCAGGGATAGTGAGATAGAGACCTGGGTGAATAAATAAAGTGCTCCTAGCACTAGTGGTAATGTGTACACTAATATAGAGTATTAAAAAAAAAAGTCGTTCCAATCGATAGTACTCCTTTAAGTGTTTAAATTTATCACAGGCGACAACATCATTACTGCTGAAAAGGAGCATCACTGCGACCAGAAACAACACCTGGCCTTCCAAAGTGCATTGAGAGGTGAAGGCGTTGTGACATCATATCCAAGGCTAAACATACAACTATCCAACTATGAGAAAAAAAAGGGCGCAATCTCGTGCAGGGGAATTATGGAGTGGCCATCTTTGGAAGCATTTGGGCTGTCAAAGATTGTCAAAGATTCCCTCAGCGGTGGAACCAACGGAAGAAAGCAGTCTCCAAACGAGACTGCTAATGGGGGATCCGGGCAGCGCTGGAATGAGGGCATCTTGAGGAGAAGGGGAAGGCTCTATGGGACCCAGTGTCCTCCCTCTCCATAGGTTAGTATCTGTTTTTTTGTTTGTTTGTTTATTTTCACTTCAAAATTTCTTTAAATCAAGATTTTTAACTGTAGAAGCCCATTTGAAATATAAAGGTAATGCATGGGCCTTCTCGTTACCAAGCTATCAGATGGTCTATTAAGATCAGTTCCCGGAGCTAGGCTTTAAACATAATTATTTTCTTCATAAATCTAATAGCAATACCGCATGCCTCATCTTTCTAAGGAGTGTAATAATGGACTGAACTAATAAACAGAAATTTCCCTTAGAGAGCAACATTTTCTTCCCAAGCTCCCGCTCATTCTGTCAGTCAGGGAAAGGTCAGGGGCTCAGCAAGCAATGAAACAGCTTCAGGATCAGAACATCAAGCAGCCAGTGAGCTTTGTACCTGTTGCTGGAGGAAAGCTTGATAAAGGATACCTGTACTCAGAGGACTATGGGGACTGCAATCTTTATTTTATTTTAAAAAATAATGTTGGGTTGGATGTTATGCTGTTGACCTTTTTGCCTTCCGCTGCGTGATATTTTACTTTTCTTAGTCTTTCAGCCACAAGCTTGCAAATGTGTACATTGAAAAGGGGCATCTGAAAATGTGGGCGCCGGGTGAAGCTGCTAGTAGAATACTGGTAAAATTATCAATATTCTACTATTGGGCACTAGCCAATACCAATAGCATTCTATTATCACTGTACCTAACCTTCTTCTTACTCTAATCCTTGCTCCAGGAAGCAGGAAATTTGGGCGCCTGGGGCTAATGGAAGATTGGAGTGTTGCCATAGGCGCTAATGCAAATATTGGGCGCCGAAAGTAGAAATGTGAGTGTCTGATAAATATCGTTTTGAAAATCAGAATGTTAAAGTTTTCATTTTCAGAACATTATAATGTTATAGTTATTGACATTTTTCATCTTTAGTATGTAACAATTTTTCTTTTTTTTAAATGATAGTTTTATTGTTTTATCAAGCTAAGTGTCCCTCTGCCGATATCTGCATCATTCCTCACCATGCTATTTGTTGCCGGAAAATGTCATTAATAGTTATACACTGGGCACCACTATAGTCACAATCAAAGTGTTCCCGAGGCGAACCTTGGGTCAAAAATCAAATATTTGCACAAGAAGTGGAAAGTCTCTGGATCCTGAAGAGGCTTTCCATGCTGTCTTCTGGTCCATTGTTGACAAGCACAGACCCCCAGAGTAATCAGACAAAAGCGTGTTGGATTTCAAGCTTGCAACCCTGCCAGGCCTGGGTTTACCTCACAGGAGCTTATAGGCACAGATGTTCTGGCACCTTAGACTTCACCCTCCATGAACCTACAAACTCCCGCTGAACCACACCGCAAGTGTGCTGGATGGCCCAGCTGTCACTTCTCCCTTACCCGTCATAGGTAGCTACAGGTGCCCCTTAGTATTATTTAACCAGAAGTATCCTCAATATTAAGTAGCTAGAGCTGACCCCAAGTATTAAGTAGCTAAAGGTGCCCCTGACTGAAGGGAGATCTGGTCAGTAGAATGCCGACGCCCACGTGAGTAACCTCTTATTTACAGTTGTGTTCAAAATTATTCCACCCCCACTGAAATTGAGTCCTCCAAACCTCAGTTTTGTGATGGACTGTATCACATTTTCTTCCAATATCACCTGGTACTGAAGAGAATTCATGGTACCTTGCACACGCTGAAGCTTCCCTGTACCTGCAGAAGCAAAACAGCCCCAAAGCATGATTGACCCCCCGCCATGCTTCACAGTAGGCAAGGTGTTATTTTCTTCATAGGCCTTGTTCTTCCGCCTCCAAACATAGCGCTGATCCATGGGCCCAAACAGTTATAATTTTGTTTCATCAGTCCACAGAACACTATCCCCAAACCTTTGTGGTAGTGTTCTGTGGACTGATGAAACAATATTAGAACTGTTTGGGCCCATGGATCAACGCTATGTTTGGAGGAGGAAGAACAAGGCCTATGAAGAAAAGAACACCTTGCCTACTGTAAAGCATGGCGGGGGGTCAATCATGCTTTGGGGCTGTTTTGCTTCTGCAGGTACAGGGAAGCTTCAGCGTGTGCAAGGTACCATGAATTCTCTTCAGTACCAGGAGATATTGTAAGAAAATGTGATGCAGTCCGTCACAAACCTGAGGCTTGGGAGACGTTGGACCTTTCAACAGGACAATGATCCCAAGCATACCTCCAAGTCCACTAGAGCATGGTTGCAGATTAAAGGATGGAACATTTTGGAGTGGCCATCGCAGTCACCAGACTTAAATCCGATTGAGAACCTCTGGTGGGACTTAAAGAAAGCAGTTGCAGCGCGCAAGCCTAAGAATGTGACTGAACTGGAGGCTTCTGCCCATGAAGAATGGGCTAAGATAACTGTAGATCGCTGCAAGACACTTGTGTCAAGCTATGCTTCACGTTTAAAAGCGGATATAACTGGAAAAGGATGTTGTACTAAGTACTAAGAATGAATGTCACTTGGGGGCTGAATAAAACTGATAATGATGTGAGCACAGAAAAGACATTTGTGGTTATTTCATTATAAATGTTATGTTATATTTGTCTGACTTACAAGTGCCTCTTTGATTTAATTGTAAACAAGATGACTGAAATGATCAAAATCAATGTCAAACTGGCCAAAACACTAAATTTCAGTGGGGGGTTGAATAATTTTGAACACAACTGTACATGCCACTCGGGACTCTGCAGATAAAGCAGAAGGGAGGCACTTAGGGAGGGGAGTGAGCTGCCTTTCCATCATCAGGCGCCTGGGCATGTGCCTTTAGTGCCTTATGGTAAAGCCGCACATGCACAGTTCACTGCAACCGTGCAGGTGTGGTCGCATTCAAGCAAGAGGAGCACTGTGACTATGTGCAGGAGGGTCTCAGGCAGTGGCGATGGTCCAGAAAATGGCATTGTAAGGCTTGGTTCACACATAAATCTGTACATTTCCAGTCCAGTCCTGTCCAGTCCTGTCAGTTTTGCATCAGTTTTCTATCAGTTTTACGTGATGGACTGGAAATGTACAGCTTTTATGTGTAAACACACCCATAGAAACACATACAAAACTGATGCCAACTGTCAAAAACTGACAGGACTGGACTGGGCACCTTTTTATTGAAGGTGGTTTCTGTGCACGGCACTCAGTGTCGAGAGGCAAAACTGGGCACCCCAATACTAATGCTATAGTACGCACGCGCGTACTATGCTGGATCCCGAATTACTTCTCCCTTGAGTTGCTATGACTCAGAGGGAGAATAGTATTTAACTCCACCGGGAATTTGAACAACGCAGGGTGAGCCGTAATTCAGCTCACCCTGCATCCAGATAACAGTGGTGCAGTAATACGTACACTTTCTTTTTTTTTTTTTAATAATACATTTTATTGAGTTTTTACATAACAACAACAAACCCAAAGCAACCCCCACCACCCTCCCTGCCCGCACTGCATCAGAGAACAATTACAAGTACACAAAAAAGGAATACAGATTATTCAATATTAGAGATCGACACTTAAGAGTCAGCTGTCTCATAGTCAATCCCTTGGTCTGTAAGATAAGTTAACCAGGGCGATCATATCCTGTTGAATTTTGCAGGACAGTTCCTTTGCATATACATAAGTTTATACATCTACAAGGAGGAATTAACCAGCTTGACCCATTCACCTGTTGTGGGGAGCATCGGACGGATCCAATGCAGAATTATAACCTTCCTAACATAAAAACATAAAATACACCATAACAGGGCAGCTCTTCTGGATGTAATAATCTAACCTCCAAACCCTAGAAGCAACATATTGGGATCCATAATAAGCGATATATCAAACACCTGCATAATTTTAATTATACAACCCCAATGCACCTGTAACATAGGACATGACCAAATAATATGGATGAAATCCCCAACCCTTGTCATACATCTGGGACATGTATTTTGTCTTCCCTCAAACATTTTTGCCATCCTTGCAGGGGTATAATAGATCCTATAAATATTGGATCAAAAGAACCTTCATTGATATAAGATAATCTCTTGTACCCTCTAACAAGTCCACCCAGTCCTCCTTATCCAACCCAGGGAAATCCTCCTTCCATTTCTCAAAGGCCTTCCTAAAGGTGGCCACACACCATAATATTTTTTAAATGTCTGTACAATTTAAGAATTGCAATCAATTTTTCTGATTGTAACATTTCAAAAATATAACCAATGTACCACACACGTATGTTCAATTTTTCCCCAATTATGATAAAGCTGATTGGAAACTCTGAGAAAATTGCCAGGGTGTGTATATTAATAAATTGACAATCTAACACACACCATACAATCTTTAAAAAAATTGAAGAGAAATATCTGGCATTCCAGATCGATATAAATCGAAAAAAAAGGGAAATCCGATCAGATTTTTCAGTCGAATGAAAAGAAAGCTTTCGATTTTTTCGGAAGATACGATCGTTTTTATCGGATTGCTGTAAAATTGGATTATTAACTTAACTCTGTGAGAGTCAGTCTAAACGCTCTTCAAATAGCAGACAGTGGGGACTCCAGGTGGTTGCTCAAGAGGAGCAGACATATGCCTTTTTATGTGTGAACCAACTAAGCCACTGCAGTATCCAGAAGCTTCTCTCTTTTTAGGTAACTATTTGATTTTTAAATGGAGATTCCCCTCAGGGTCTCTTAAAGATTGCGATTTATGGGGCACCCAAATTGCCAGCCGCACAGAGACACCCAATTAGCCACTTACGAACCGCATTCAGCCCGGAGAGTTAAAGCAACTGATCTGCATCCCCATTCTGGGTCAAAAATACAGAACCTATTAAAGCACAACACTAGAAAAAAAATGTTTTGAATTGTGTGAAAAGGGGTTCAATGTTTTTTTTCTTTTTTTTTATTGCTGGCATTTCCTGCCCTGATATCTTCATTGAGCTTTGTGGCTTCTGTATGAAATCTGGTGGTCACAGGAAGAGGAGATGATTGGAGATAGCACTAAACATCTGCTGCTAAATCTAATGACCAGTGTGTCGTGCACATTTTCTACAAAGTCAAACTTAACGTTTCGAAAGCTTGCGATAAACCATGTACAGTTTTAGGGCCCTTTTCCACTAGCAGCGGATAACAAACGCCAGCGGTTGCGATTTTTCATTAATTTGGTTATGCGATCACGATTTTTCATTTGCATTGCATTATCACTCTTAAAATCGCTCTAGAAAGCAATTGGGATTTGCAAATCGAATCAGTATAGAGGAATATACTTCTCATGATTTCTATGATAAAGTAGCAACGCTAGCGATTAAATCACTAGCGATTTTGAAATTCAGCTGTGCAGTGGAAAAGGACCCCTACTTAATAAAGGTATCACCGGAATCAATGTTTATTGGTTTGAAGTCTGCATTGTTAACTTAAGCTGTCAAATCTAATGCAAATGTGCAGGCAGGGAAATCGCATGCGATCTCCATAAGGTTGAACAGCCCCTATAACAATCCTCCCTATAGTAACAAACTGTACTTCTTTAACCTAGAATCTGTACTCTTTTCCAGTACAAACAGTCCAGGTATTTACTAACGATGCATAAATAATCACCTGCACTAAGCAGAAAGTCTTGTTAGTTATTTTTCACACCTGCACTAGTTGAGGGATTGGCAATAATATGGACCTTCCCAAACTTGAACGCCGGATCCTGATGGAGGGGCTGGTTAATTGTGAATCAAGGTATGAAGATTGTGGAATTAATCCTAGCAAAAGATCAAGCTGAACCAAATGGACTGTCTATTTCCCAATAAACTCAGAGTTTCACTTTAAAAGTAGAGCTTCAGCACCACAGCTATGCGAACAGCATTTTCAACATGGAATCTACAATGCATTATACCTCTCAGTCCAGGATTTAATTCCACACTGTCTGCTGGGCATTGGCCATGCGGCCCTACTGTCCCATGACAGATGTAGGGTTAACATTCTAGAATGTTTTAAATCCTCCTGAGTAGGAAGGAAACAAGTAATTGCAGATCCGTGGAGCAGAACAAGAAGTGATTAGAAAGATAAGGTTTAATTAAATGGCTTATTGAAGATGGGAATAAGAAAGAGGCCTGTAAAATGGTATTATACAGTTTCATTTAAATCAAAATGATCTCAAGTGCATTTATAATGGATATTTTTTTTTTACCTGCTTCTAATCCTTAACATTAACAATGTATTTTTATGGGACGGTTGAGGAAAGAGCAAACTGAGTCTTGCCTTGGCTTGTAATAAATCAATTAAACATAAACCATGTTGGCCACAAGGTGGCAGAGCATATCCTCAATCCACAAAGGGATTGGTTTTGGGTGTTTTGCTTTTTTTTTATAAGTCTCTTGACACAGAAAAATCCACCCTGTGTGTGTTTATAGAGAACAGCCTGTCTCTCCCATCTCAGCAAGTAATGAGCCAGTGTAATTTGAGCTGTCAGTTGACTCCCGAGACTGCTGAGTTGTGAGCTAATATGTAAACACAGGAGGTTAACCCTGTCTGTGCTCCTAGCAAATCAGGACATAACCAAACTGCAGCATCCCAGTAGGAGATTTGTAAGCTATAATAAGGAAATGTATGCCTTTAAGGCTCCTTGCATACTTGCACACTGCGTCAAACCAGTGCTCTTTCCCGCCGCTTCCCCGCCTCAAGGGCCATGCAAGTCTATGGAGACTTGCACAATTCATGCCATGCAATGTGGCTCGCTGGAAGTATCTAAATCGTTGCAATGCCAGCTCAAAGGCTGCATCACTTTACCACATGATCCATGCCTACTGCATGCATTATGCAGCAATGCAAGGCAACGGTGACGCAGGCAGTGTGCAACGCAAACTCACAGGTATCCCAGAGATGTATTTCCTGTCCAGCAGGGAGTAGGTCACTAGCCAGGGGGCGGGCCTATGCATAATGATCCTGTCCCCGCACTGTAGAGCAGGGTAATGCGAAGCCTCATATCTGCGTTGCGATGCATTGCTCGCACAGTATCACACAAATCAAGTATAAAACCAGCATAAAGGTTATTACTGTTGCTTCATTTTTAAAGCAGAGAGGAAGTTTTGAGTTCAGGTCCCCTTTAAAGGGCAAAAAGGAAAACAATATCTTGGAAGCATCAGAATGCTTGGAAGACACAGAAAGTATCTGAAGAGGAACAGATGTTACACGCAAAATGCCAGATTCTCTTGTATGTGGATCACGCTGTACAACATTTGGGCAATGCAGCAACCTTTGTGTGAGAATCCTTTATATGTTTGTTAGTGAGCTTTTCACACAAAAAAAAGTTCATGTATTAAGCGAACATAATAAAAGCAATAATAGCAGCCAAAGAAATCTTTCACAAGCACAACAATATACAGGCATAACAATACTTATAACCAAGACTAAACCCCTTTCTAAATAGAAAAAAATTGGCAACAACCTTTTTCCTCTATGTGCAGATCATGTCCTCTTGTCCTTTGTACAAGTCTAGGGACACAAATCTCCTCTGCCAAATAAGATGACATCAAAAAAGCTTTGTTAGTAATTAAAAAAAAAAAAAAAGAAAGAAAGAAAAATAATAGATTTATGATTTGCAACCCCATCAGATCGGATCATAAAAGCAGTGACGTAGCTAAGGAGCTGTGGGCCCGCATTGTTATACATAACAATTGATACTGCGCACCAAAATCTTGCAATGGCAACTACAGTGTCAGAGGTGCAAGAAGGGGATGGGGAATGGTTTGTTAATGATTACCAATATTAAAAGTAACTATAAAAGTGATTAATATGAGCACAGGACCAAGAGAGAGCTAATACTGCAGTTGAAGGAGGGTCCTTTGGGACCCCTCTGGCCCAAGGGCCCCGATGCAGTCGCAACCTCTGCAAGACCTATTGCTACGCCCCTGCATAAAAAGTCTGCCAATCAACAAACCAGCTGTATACAATCGACTATATGATTGTCTTTAATGACCAACTGCTTACCGTATATACTCGCATATAAGCCGACCCCCCAACTTTTACCTGAAAAACCAGGAGAAAATGATTGACCCATATAAGCCGGGGGTAGGAAATGCTGGATTGGTGCAGGCCGCGTGATCCCCCCAGTGTGTCCCAGTATAGCTAGTATAGTGCCCAGTATGGGTAGGTAGTGCCCCAGTATAGCTAGTAAAGTGCACAGTACAGCTAGTATAATGCCCAGTATAGCTAGTATAGTGCCCAGTATAGGTAGGTAGTGTCCAGTATAGCTAGTAAAGTGCACAGTATAGCTACTATAGTGCCCATTATAGCTAGTATAGTGCCCAGTATACAGGGCCGGTTTAAGCAACAATGGGGCCCCAGGGCAAAATAAACCTGGGGGGCCCCCCCAACATATACCCCGGAACAAAAATCGGCATTAGGGGACCTTTTTTGCAGCTGGTATAACAGGGTATGAAGTCCCAATCGGTCGGATCTCCACATTCTGGCTATCCCAGCCTGCATGGGGGACAAGGGGTTAAAAAGTTTCAGGAGGGGGGACCCCACATAATTAAAAAAAAAAAAAAATCCCCACACTCTAAACATAAAAAAAAAAATTGGGAAAATAGGAAAAAATGCCAGGGATCTTCATACAGCCATATTGCAGCTGTATAGCGATCCCTGGCCAAAGCGCTGCGGCTGCGTATAGACCCCCTGGAAACCCCATCAGGAAATTTATTGCGCTTTCGTTTGATGCATGTAAAATTACACTACCGTTAGGTTTGCTACTAAAAGTGACATTTACCGCATTTAAAAGTATACTTTTTTCCTTCGAAACTTTAAAATCGATTTTCTCAAAAACTATAAGGTCTTTTTGAAAAATTGTTTTTTCCTCTTATTCCTAATGATCTCCTTAAGATGTCCTGCAAATTTAGGGTTTCTAGCATTTAAGGTGGATTTGCTATTAACCATTAAATTCGGCAGGTATTTAAATGTGTATTTTTTTTTCCTTTGAAACTTTAAAATCGAATTTCTCAAAAACTATAAGGCCGATTTGAAATTTTTTTCCTCTTGTAGCCACTGGGGGCCCCTACAAGCTCTGGGGCCCTGGGGAAGCTGCCTCCTTTGCCTTAATGGTAGCGCCGGCCCTGCCAGTATAGTGCCCAGTATGGATAGGTAGTGCCCCCGTATAGCTAGTAAAGTGCCCAGTATAGCTAGTATAGTGCCCAGTATAGCTAGTATAGTGCCCAGTATAGCTAATATAGTGCCCAGTATAGCTAGTAAAGTGCCCCAGTATAGCTAGTATAGTGCCCAGTATAGCTAGTATAATGCCCAGTATAGTTAGTATAGTGCCCAGTATAGCTAGTAAAGTGCCCCAGTATAGCTAGTATAGTGCCCAGTATAGCTAGTAAAGTGTCCCAGTATAGCTAGTATAGTGCCCATCAGTATAGCGCCCTCCCCGCTCCCCCCGCGGCCGCCGCTGCTATTACCTGCTCAGACAGCCAGCGGTCGCTTCTTCTAACCCGGGTTCCCCTCTCCAATCTCCATGCGTAAAACCGGTGTTTCACAGCAGCGCGCCCGGCGCTGCTGCTGTGACGAGGCAGGGGGCAGGAAAGAGCGCGGCTTCCTGTAATGGTGATGTGTATCGCCATTACCAGGGGAACTGCTCTTTCCTGCCCCCTGCCTCGTCACAGCAGCAGCGCCGGGCGCGCTGCTGTGAAACACCGGTATTACGCATGGAGATTGGAGAGGGGAACCCGGGTTAGAAGAAGCGGCCGCTGGCTGTCTGAGCAGGTAATAGCAGCGGCCGCCGCGGGGGGAGCGGGGGGGGGGGGGGGTTGGGGAGCCATGGACCACCACCACCACAAACAGGACTCGCATACAAGCCCCGACCCCCAACTTTTGGCCCCCTTTTTGGGGGTCAAAAATCCGGCTTGTATGCGAGTGTATACGGTATTCTTTTTTATACAACATAGTGTTGTATAAAAAAGAATAAGCAGTTGGTCATGGTCATAGCAAATAAAAGACAATCATATAGTCTGATTTATATGATCAAAATATAAAATTGTTCATAAAAAGTTTACCATTAATGGGCCCCTGAAAGGAAACTTTAACTGAAGAAGAAACAAAAAAAAAATGGCCAGTTAGTTACGTGAGGTTACTTCCAGCCCCCTGAAGTTAGACTGCCCTCACCAATGTCGTCAGCAACCTTACGCTCACCAAGACCGAAGAAAAATACTCCATTCTCCTCCTCCTTGACCTCACATCAGACTTTGACAGTCGATCATCCCCTGCTCCACCAATCCCTGCAATCTGCGGGTATCCAAGACCTCGCCTTAGCCTGGTTCTTCTCCTAACTCTCAAATCACTCCTTTAAGACCTTCTTCAATCGTTCCTCCTTAACCTCCACCCCCCTCTTAGTTGGGGTCCCCCAACGCTCTGTTTTTGCACCTTGCTGTTCTCACTTTACACTGCCTCCATCAACAAACTTAAATCGGTGGTGTAGTGCTTAGCACTCTCACCTTGCATTGCTGGGTCCCTGATTTGATTCCCAGCCAGGGCACTATCTGCACAGAGTTTGTATGTTCTCGCCATGTTTTTGTGAGTTTCCTCCTGGCTCTCCGGTTTCCTCCCACATCCTAAAAACATACAGATAAGTTAATTCAACTGCACAAGCCCTTTCCTTCACTCCCCACATCCAAACCATTGATAAGGCCTGCAATCTCCATTCATGCAACATCTGCAAGATCTACCATTTTCTGACCCAGGACACTGCCAAACTCCACATCCATGCCCTCATTATCTTCTGTCTGGATGGCAACACCCTCCTGTCAGGCCTCTCTCTGAACCACACTGGTCCCCTACAATCCATCATGAACACAGCAGCCGGACTAATCTATTCCTCCCACCATTCTGTCTCCATGACTTCCCTATGCAAATTCCTTCACTGGCTCCCAATCCAATTTAGAATCCACTTCAAGATCCTGTGTCTGGCCTATAAATCTGTACACAAGTCCTGCCTGACCTACATCTCTAACCTGGTCAGCAGATACACACCTGGCCGTGCACTTCGCTCCTCCACGACCTACTCCTAACTATCCCATGCATCTAGGATGCATGGCTACAAGACTTTAGTAGAGCTGCCCCCATCCTGTAGAACTCTCTCCCACTGCCCATCAGGCTTTCCCCCCTCTTCAACACCCTCAAACAAGCCCGCAAAACTCACCTCTTCAAGGAGGTTTACCCCACATTACCGGTGCTGTAACTCTCTCTATCGAGAATCTCTCGATGCAGCCCCCTCCTCTCGTGTCACCACCCCCTCCCTCTAGATTGTAAGCCTTTGGCAATGCCCTCTCTCCTTGTGTACCATACCCACAGAATAATGTGAACTTGTATTGTTGGTATTACTACTCCAGTGTATGCACTGGCATTGTGTATCTTATTGCTTATTACCTGTATTGTGTTGTTACCCCTGTTATCATTGTATATAAACGTATTTATTGTCCAGCACTGAGTAAAATGTTGGTGCTATATAAATTCAATAAATAATAATAAGAAATTACCAGCAAGTGAGAAAATGCTAAAAATAATTTTGATAGTACATGAAACTCCATAGACTTTCATGTTACCATTTACAGTGTGCGTTCCTGTGTGTTGCGCTGTAACGCTGTGTGGAACATCTTAAAGGACCTCCGAGGTGAAAATAAACTGATAAAAAAAGAAATTATATCTGTCCTCAGTCTTCTAAAAATGACTTTTTAAGATATCCCACAGTTTTTTTTTAAATTAATTAAATCTAGTTTTTAAGTTCTTACTGTTTCATTGTGTCATTTAAGTATGTCAAAGCACAAATCTATGAATTATTGACCCTTTTTATCTCTTCCTTGCTCTCAAAAGCCATTTACTGACAGAAAAGTGTTTTATGACTTTAATTACTTATCAGTGAGGGTTATGCTATAGTCTGACCCAGACTGACTCGGTCCTGACCCAGGCAGAAACTGTCACTTGCATACCTGATGTTTAACGTTTTCAGGCAGAGAAAGAAAAAAGGAACACAGCCTAGTTATGTGTGTGCTTGGCACAGTACATACACGTGTCTATCTGATCATGTCACATGTCGCCTCGGTTGTCCTTTAGTGCACAATACATGCATTTTCCTGTTGGGTTCAGTCATATCAAGGCCACAGACAATATATCACAAATATCACCTGAGAGAAAACTCAGAAGAAAAAAGTGAATTGCACATGGGCCATGTTCATTAAAGTTTGTCATAGGTGATATATTTTTACTCCCATTTTTTATTCCCTGGAATTTGGTTTTTAACCATATGTGGTTTCAAATCAACACATAATGAAGTACTTTTGGACCTTCAAACATAACGTAAATATGGGTTGCATGTTGTAAAGTCATTGTTTTCCTGGCATTTCAACCTTTTCTTTTTTCTTTTTTTTTTGTGGACATGTCCAGTGATGCAGCATCTGAAGTTGACAGGGAAAATTAGTTCAGTGAATTCCACAAAGTTGGAGATTCAAACAAAAAAGCCAATGTATGCTTTTGAAGTACACCTTTGCACAGCAAAAAAAAAAAAGTTTTGAATTAAGACAGGAGACTGGATGCAGACAAGTCCAAATTTACAAGAGAATACAACTGAATAGCTGACCATGTTTTATACCCACTTCCTGTTTCTCGACTAATGTGGATACTTGGCAGGAAAAAAAAATCTAAGCAAATCAGAGCTTATCTAAAATTTTTGTTTGGCTTATTTGAATTTTCTACTGAGGATCCACATTGGTTGGTTGATATTGATTCTTCAGTTAGGAGCTATAATGTGGGGAGTACGGCCGGTGGAGCCAGGGCCGGCCTTTGACCTGAGCGACCGGAGCGATCGCTCAGGGCGCCGGCTTCTAGGGGGCGCTCCTGCCGCCCTGGCCGCATATGTTATGGAGCTGGCTGCAGCCTCCAGGCTCCGGGTCCTTCTCGCATGGTAGCTCCGCCCCCTGGTGCCGCTGGGGGTGATGGGGGCGAAGACCAGGAAGAGAAGTGGTGACACTCATTAGATACATTGGACGCACCACGCCCCCTTTCTTCCCGGCTGCTTTTGAAAGTAGCAGCATTCTGCGACTTCCCAGGCCAGGCTGCTAGAAGGTGAGTTTACAGCTTGGTGAGTGACTGGTCTTATCTATATAGGCATCGGGACCTGCTGCAGAGTGTGTCATCTCCAGACACTGCAGAAAGTATCATATTTCATCATCTCCAGTGACTGCTGCAGCCATACTATCTGTAGCCTGTCACGGATAATGATGATGACTGCCCATAGTGGAGACAGCAGGAGTCCTGATGCCTATTTAGATAAGTAGATTTCCTACAGTTGCAGCCAGCTAGATTCTCCTTGTCATGCGGACACCCCATGTGATTGCTGTATCCATCTCTCTCCTCTCCCTTCCTCTTGTTTTTTTCCCTAGTGCAGGCTGTCTGCCTGCTGTGTGTCTGATATGACCCTGCTGCCCCTGCAGTGCCTGCAAAGTACAGCTAACTAAAACTAAATTCATGTTGTTGTTGCTAAACTTCTCTCACCTGCCTCCCCACCACAATCCTCTCTCTCTTTCCTATTTCCCTGTCCTCTCCTTTCCATAGCTCTGTGTGTCTCTTTCTTTCTTTCTTTCTTTCTTTCTTTCTTTCTTTCTTTCTTTCTTTCTTTCTCCTTTCTTTCCCTCCCTCTCTATTCTGCCTTTTTGCCACACAGTCACTCTTCCCTTTACATTCACTGCTTTCCTCTCATCCCTATTTTCCTACCATCTCCTTTCCATCCTCCCACAATCTCCCTCTCTTTCTCTCCTTCCCTTCCTTCTCTTGCACTCTCTCCTTTATTCAGGGGCGTTGCAATAGGGGTTGCAGAGGTAGCGACCGCATCGGGGACCTTGGGTCAGAGGGGCCCCGAAGGGCCCTCCCTCAACTACAGTATTAGCTCTCTATTGGTCCTGTGCTCATAATAATCACTTCTATAGATACTTGGCATAGTGGTAATCATTAACAAACTGTTTCCCACCCCCTTCTTGCACCTCTGACACTGTAGTTGCTATTGGTAGGTTTTGGTGCGTCGTATCAATTGTTATGTATAGAGTGCTTGAGGGGCCCCATTGTAAATTTTGCATCGGGGCCCACAGCTCTTTAGCTACGCCACTGCCTTTATTCCTCTGTTTAGAACTCTTTCTCCTTTCCACCCCTCTCTCCTTTCTTTCTTGCTCTCTCCTCCTCCCTGCTCCTCTCTCTAGCTTTTGCCTTCAGATCTGCCTAAAAGCGGACCTGAACTCAGAACTTCCTCTCTGCTCTAAAAAGTATAACCGCCTTTACAGAAAAACATTTCTTTGTTACAGCTGATACACAAATTCTGCAATAAATCTGCAGTCTGTGTACTTCCTGCTTTAATGGAAGCAGTAATAATGGTAATATTCTGTGTTTTCAAATGAGATTATCTCATCTGTGAGATCAAATTACAAGTTGTGATTACAATTGCGTTTGCGTTGGGTTTTTTTTAAACGCTTTTTTTCCCCTTCCCAGCGATTTATCTTTGATCCGGAAAAGAATAAATACAATTTATTTATTCTTAAAAACACAATCGCTGCATAAAGCGATTTTGTGAGCGTTTCGCGTTTTTCCTATACCTTCCATTGAGGCGGAATCGCCTCAAAAATGGTCCATGCAGCATTTCTCTGAGCAGATTGGAAACGAACTGTCTCATAGAGAATCATTGCACAAGCGATTTCAGGGCGATTTTAAAAAAAATCGCCAGCGTTTAAAAAGTCAAAAATCGCCTCCAGTGTGACCGAGCCCTAAATGGGATCTGACTATATGGGGGGGGGGGGGGGGGGGCACCAAAATATGGTTACGCTCAGGGCGCTGTGAAACCTAAGGCCGGCCCTGGGTGGAGCCACTGGTTTTAAAGCAAGCCAGAAGAGTACAGATATACTATAGACTGCTTGATTGACTCTGGATTGTCCCGAGGCTTCCCAGATTATCGCAGAGTTCACTGTTCCTGTGCAGGGTCCCTCTTCATCTTCTGCCATCCTCCCAGCCTTGAAAGTAGCACATCTGGAAAGTAAGGTCCAAGCATGCCCAGTAGAAGAAAGCCATGCATGCATTCATTATTTCCTCCATGCATGGCTGGTTCATTCTACTGGACATGTGTGTACCTTAATCACACATGCCCAGTCAGTATGAGCTCATCCATGGCAGTGCTTGTGACCAGAAAAAACTATTTGACTTGCGCATGTTGACTAGGTATAGATGGACCCTGCACTAGAACAGTAGGCTGTAGGTGGATCTGGAAAACTTTTGTACAATTTAGAGGCTTCTCACAACTGAGAAAAATATCTATTTTTCTGTTTTCTGCTTGCACCAGGTGTACCTTAACTTCTTTCGCGTGGGAAAGATCAACATTGTTTGCTTTGAGAAGTGCAAAAAGACTAACAAAGTGTTCTTTCAAAAACTAACCCCATTATGTTTGAGAAATTTGACTGAGATGCTTTAAGTCACATTCTCAGCACAATGGTATGGAAGAATATTGACAAGTATCACTTAGAATAGTGCTTGGTATGTCTACGTCAATGACCGTAAGATGAATGCAGTCCATTGTAAACCAGCTCAGAGGTCATCTAGGGTACCATATATTATGTTGGGCTTACCGGCTTAATGAACCAAAGGTGTTATCTGCTAGTGGCTGCTCTGCTGGAATACTGTTATTTATGTCGGCTTGACACATGTTCACCTGCTTATCTCTGTGTTGTAAATGGAGAATGTTTTGTGTGTACATCACACCCGAGAAAACACTACAAGAAAATTGCACAGGCTACATCCATATTTTGCCAGTAATTGGTTGTCTCCTTGACCCCGTCCCTCATTAAATGATCACCATAGACTGTAGCTGTATGTCTTTGGTCCTTTTTAAAAAGGCATGGAAAGTATTTTGGTAATTTTCCTAGTTGTGTGGTGGTATCAGATGTACACTGACCATTGCTATGTAAGAAGTTATTTAAAGATGCTATGCATGTATATAATGATGCATGTGCTTTGTATATCTCCATAATGGGTGGTCATAGGTCATGTGCCGCTGTTTTATCCTCCCAGCTAATTTAGTATTGTAACTTAGAGATGCTGGGCTCAGACTTGTTACTGTTCTTCTTGTTTATAAAGCCAACTCTGTGGAGTAAAGCAATGCTATTGTATATAATTGCACATTTTAATTTTATAATCTGTGTTTGCAATCAAAAAAACATATTAAAATGCAGGGGTGTAACTAGACTTAGCATGGGCCCCCATTGTCCCTGAAACCAATACAGGTCACATGATCGGGAGCTGGCGAATGGCAGCAGAGTGTTCTGCTCTAAAGCTGAAGCAGCGTCTGGAAGCAGGAAAAAATTACACATGCTCCTGCACATGGTTTTTGTAAGAAAACTGTGAGTTTTTTTTGCTAATTGGCTGCACTTGCAATTGGGGAGAGGGAGGAGGTGGGGCCCTCAAAGCCTCTGGGCCCCCCTGCGATGGCAGGGGTTGCAGGGGTAATTGTTACGCCCATGTTAAAATGATTTTCCGAGACTAATCTCATCGTAGTCAGGGAGAGGGCACAAACTAGTCATTTCCTGTCGGCACACATCACATGACTCAGGTCACTTCCTTTGTCCGCTGGTAAGAAATTAACAGTTTGTAGTCAGCACTACGCCTACATCAGAGTCAGATGATAATAGAAATCTACTGGAGCTGCAGCACTGTCCACAAAAAGTGTTTCTGTAGGTAGCAAGGAGGCAAGGTGGGTGGGGCAGTTCTGTGCTCAGCAGTGAGAGCTGCTCCCTGGCAGGGGAACAGCCTTACAGCTAGAAGTTTTTGTGAATAGATCCTGGAACATATGAATTATTTTCCAAGGAAAATTTTTCTGGAATGGTTCTATGAAATATAAATTGTGTGAGTAATAGCATAGTCCTCTATCCACCTTCACTAACTATGGTTAATCCGGGAGGGTGAACTAATGCTTAAAATTGTATGGGCACATTGCTATTTTTTTCTGGCTTTCTCCCCCAATTAGTTTCACCCCTACCTCCTGTCTGCAGAAAAAGTGACAGCACTAGAATTGGATGTTGAGTAGTTCTGCATGGTTTGTGGACAGCAGGAAGTGCAGGGCAGAGCGTGAAAGATAAAAATGGTGCAGGACAAGCGCCAATAAAAATGGTGCTGCCATAGGTGGCAATAGTAAGATAAATTATGATGCCCAATAAAGAGCCACCACTATTTATCGGGCACCATAATATAACCTTGCTGCTAATTGCAGCTTTTACTATTGGTGCCTATGGCAGCATGAAGTAGCTACAATTAGGCAAGGGGTTAGGGTTAGGCAGCGAGGGTGGATTGGTTAGGGTCAGGCTGCCGAGGTGGAGTGGTTAAGGTTAGAAAGCAAGAGTGGAGCCGTTAGGCACATGGGAGGGGGGGATCTTAGGGTTAGACAAAGGTAGAGGGAGGGTTCAGTGTGAGAGTAGGCAGGGTTGAAGGGATATATTACCTGGTCCTGGGCGATCATGTCTCCTCCGCTTCCTAGTTTGTTTGCAACTATCCTGCTGCCAACCAATCACCTTGCGGCTTCAGTCCCCGCATGGTGATTGGCTTGCTGCATGACTCCTGCAAACGAACCAGGAAGTGGAGGCGCAGAATGGGATCACTGGGACCAGGTAATGTATGCAGATTCTGGTAATGACATCTTGTTACTACGGTTTTAGGCTACTTAAGTTATATAACTTTAGTAGCAAAATCCTGCACCATTTTTTTGCGGCGCTATTTTTTAATGTAAGTGGACAGCGCGCCGTGTCAGAAATCAAAGCCTCTGGCTCATGAAGCCTGAAATATAAGAGCACCTCCCTAGTCATACAAACTAGTGTTTGGATCATAACAAAGATAGCTGCAGGCAGTCATTTTGTAGTACATGCTGCCATGCAGTTTTGTCAGCTTATAAACATTGAGAAAGCTGAGAGATTCACAGGAATAATAAATAAAAAAAACCTGATTATAGTAAGTATATGCATTTGGCTGCATCTAATTGCTGTGCCAAAAAAGTCCTATTTAGGCCCCCCAGATAATTTTTTGCCACTAGAGTAATTTGGGTGGGCGTCTTTGAGTTCTGGGCCATCTTTCTCCACCAGAGTGACTATGATCTGGCCTTTGCATTGATACAGCTAGTAAAAGAAGTGACATGAGTTTGTGTTCCCCTAACCAATGGGGAACCTGCAGGTTTTTTTTTTTTTACCACTGCTTACATAAATGTGTGCGGAAGCTTCTTTAAAGTGTACCTGCTATGGGGGAAAAAGTTCTATTCTACATGCCTGGGTCTTCTCCCAGCCTGCTGAACCCTTACAGGTCCCTCAATTTCTTTCCATTGTGCTCCTTTGAGCAGCTAAGCCCCTCCAAAAGTTTGCCAAATCACCAGTCGCAAGCTACTGTGCGGTTTCGGTCGTGTACTCTTTTCGCTTCGCCTGCACTGCTCATGCGCAGAATGTTCCCGGCCACTGGAGCGCGAGCGAGGAAGGTGGGACCTGTAAGGCTTCAGAGGGCTAGGTAAGTAAAATAGAACTCTTCCCCCGTGAGAAGGTTTACTTCAAATGCACCTGCCTTACTAGTATTTATTTTTCTAAAATTATAGTAATGTCTGCTCTGCTTCAGGAGTCTCTTTCCAGTAGTCATTTCTGAGAAGAGAAAAGAAGGTCTGTTTGATATCGTGTATACTTATGTAGAGCTTTCTCCAAATCATGTAGGCTCTGAAGGACTGAAACGAGCTGTATATTAAACACATGAGCTTGCCCTGCTTCTATAGCGTAATCACATGTCTTCTCAGCTGGAGCACCATTTGGAACTCTTAGCATCAAGGATAAGTACTTTTATTCAATCTGTGATTACAAGTTTAGACCTGGGTAGAGGAGAATGGATATTACCATCAAATCATCAGTGTACAAGTGGAATCAATAGGCACAGCCATTACGGCTCATGAAAGTAAACTACGGTAGTAGCACACTAATGTGCATATATTAATCAATACTGGAATACAGTACAAAGCAACTGTCTGCTTGATTAAAGCAATTTGGAATGATACAATAGGTAAATGTTTAAGTGATATTACTTTACATTTGGGATTGTGCTCTCAGTCTCATTCTGTGAGTACCGAAGTGGAAATAATATTTATTGTCATATAAAAAGATATCGAAGGTATACAGTATATTGCCTCAGTAAAATGCCCATTTAAGAATCCCATATTGGCTGTTATTCCAGTTCTGAGATGTTACAGTAATGTGTTAACACCTCCTGTCGTAATGCTCTCACTCGCATATATATATTGCGTATAATCTCCGTTTTGAATTTTTTAACCACTTCAGCCCTCAGTCGTTTTCACTTTATGCATCCGAGCAATGTTCACCTCCCATTCATTAGCCTATAACTTTATCACAACTTATCACAATGAACTGATCTATATCTTGTTTTTTCCGCCACCAATTAGGCTTTCTTTGGGTGGTACATTTTGCTAAGAGCTACCTTACTGTAAATGCATTTTAACAGTAAGAATAAGAAACAAACGGAAAAAAATCATTATTTCTCAGTTTTCAGCCATTATAGTTTTAAAATAATACATGACTCCTTAATTAAAACCCACGTATTGTATTTGCCCATTTGTCCCAGTTATTACACCGTTTAAACGATGTCCCTATCACAATGTATGGCGACAATATTTTATTTGAAAATAAAAGTGCATTTTTTTCCATTCTGCATCCATCACTATTTCCAAGCTTATACTAAAAAAAAAAAAAAATAGAAATATTTCATCTTTACATAGATATTTAAAACGTTTAGACCCTTAGGTAAATATTTATGGTTTTTTTTTTATTGTAATGTTTTTTTGTTTTTTTCATTAGTAAACATTTTGTTTGGGTATTTTTGGGAGGGTGGGATGTAAATAGTATTTTTTTTAATGTAAATATATGTTTATTTATTTTTAATGTAGATGTAGTTTTACTTTTTGGCCACAAGATGGCAACCTTAGGTTTGTTTACATGACGTCACTCTAAGCATAACATGTACGCTTAGAGGGACGTAGGAGGCAGAAAAAGCAAGGCTTCCGAGAGAAGCTGTCACTTTTTCTGCGGGGGAGAGGAATCAGTGATCGGGCACCATGGCCCGATTCATTGATTCCTGGGCTAACGATTCGCGGCTGCGCAATCAGCCGCAGGAGCGCGCAAGAGCGCACATGACCTCCTGGACGTAGCTCTACGTCCAGGAGGACAAAGTGGTTAAGATCCAAAAGTGAGGATATAAACTGCATAGAGCTTCTGTAATAAAGAGTTTCTTCACAACCCTATAACCTTATAAACCATGCATACTGTATTGTCTTTTAGTAATGAGGGAATCTGACTTATTTCAAATGCTACTGTACCCTTTGTACACATTTTTTTTAAAGAAAATGTGGCTGCAGAGATTCTTTAAAGAGAACGTGAACTGAAAATAAAAAGTCAAAATAACCATACACATGTCATACTTACCTCCCATGTAATCTACTCCTCAATCTCTTTCTCCTCTCCTGCGTTCCATTTGTCCACTGTGATCAATTGCATTTTCTGTCTTCCATTTTAAAAATGTCCATTACCCCATAACAGCTTCCTGGTCAGCACACTGTTAAACTGTAATATCACCCACTTGAGTCATAGGGAAACATGGACATTACCTTGCACATTCAGTTGTAACTGGCAGCTGCTGATATATAACTGACAGCAACTGGTATATTCCAGTTCTGACAAAATATTTTCAGAACTGCAGGGGATCACTGTAAGAAGAAAATGGTGAGCTTCTGAGAGGAATTGATGGTGAGGTTAGTATGTAATATTCATTTGCAGCTATGTCATGTGTTATTTTACTCACTTCAGGTTCCCTTTAAGGCTGATTTCACACTAAAACTAGCGTTAGTGATGCGCGTCCGTCACACCGCATCGTGCTGCCAAAAATAGGCCTCAGGGAACACCACGCTTTCTAGCCACCAGCCAAGTGCGCACTTGCCGTCACTTCCTGCTTTGGGTATACAGAAGCGTATTGTTAAAATATGCTTCCGCACATGCATGCAGCGAGGTCGCGATGCCAACGTGTTTAAAGAAAGACACATCACCATAGACTAGCATGACTTCCAGGATGATGCAGATCCCTGCAAGTCGACGCAACACCACAACGATAACGTAGTTCTGGCCCTGTGTCGGGGATGCAATGAAAACGTCAATTCCGTAGCGTTGCATCGTGCCGTAATGTGGTAATATGAAAGTCTCTATAGACTTTCATTGCCCGGCGGTGGGGTGCAGTAAAAATACCGCACCGCCCCGGTGTGAAAGGGCCCTGAAGGTTTTAGACGTACGCCTGCCATTAAAGTCTACGGAGCTCGGCGTGGGCGATCGGTTCACAAATGTATGCAGTAAAATTTGTGAACACGTTCACGAATGTGTAATTGTGATGATCGTCTATCCATATAGAGGATATACTATAACATGCATAAAGCCTAAATGATATTTGCTTCCTTTGGCTCATCGACAATATATATATATATATATACATATATACTGTATATACACACCAATGGAACCCTAAATCCGCGTATTTCTTAGGTATCCTTCAGCATCTTTGGCTTTGGCTACACACATTTGAATACCCTTGTGCCATGTTGTTAGCTTAGTATTGTGTCACCCCTAGTGGTATTAGTATAGGATAATTAAGGTGCACACTAATTATACAATCATACCAATTTTATTCAATATAAGAGACAACTTAAAGTATTTATTCTAAGTATATTCACTCAGTTTACCCTTTATTACATACATTTGGTAGGATTGTACATCCTTCTACATACATTTGGTAGGATTGTACAATCAAGATTGTATCATTTGTGGCCACCTTAATTAAATTTGATCTTACAAAAGAAGGGGACTGATCTGCACCAACAGTATTAGGAAAAGTGAGCTAAGGCCCTGCTATATCAAAAAGATCAAGTGAGCTCCAAAAAGGAGGTTGGGCCAAAATATTATAACACCACTATTCAAATTGAGCAATTATAACAATTTATTTTACAATCATTTCATGGATAAACATACTTATGTGAATTGGTAAATAACCTCTCATCTACATGATTACTATGTATGAATAAATACAATTATAACATGATTAGGGTCCATCCGCTCATTTTGGATCTCTCTTGATCATTAAAGAGAGTCTAAAGCGATGTTTTTTTTAAAGGCCTGTATGTGAAGCACTTACCTATGCCTAATTCTAGCCTTACTTTCCTCAATGACCCCTGGACAACTCAAACCTAAAGGATACATTTGGCATTAAAAAAAATTGGATTTCCTTACCGGGGCTTCCTCTAGCCCCTGGAAGCCTGTATGTCCCACGCCGCAGCTCCGCTCTCAGCCGATCTCCCAGGGTCCCCTCTGTAGAAGCCGCTGCGCAGAATGGTTCCCGGCCACGGAAGCACAAACACAAGCCACGCACTCATGTATGCACATAGGCTGCCGATCTGGCTGGGTCGGTGGCTGCTACAGAGGGGACCCCGGGAGACTGCCTGAGAGGAGCTGCATTGAGGGACACATACAGAGGAGTAGCTATGGGTGGGCAAAGGGAGACATATGTCCCCAGGTGCAGCACTGTTAGGGCGCTTAGCATGGCCATTGCACCCCCACGTGCATGAGAGGTGGCTCGCTGGCTGCCCAAATTGCCCCTGCTTTTCTCCCTCCTTCTGTAGAAGCATTAACAGCAGCAGAATAAGGCTATCTAAAGGGGGCACATCTGGTTATCTAAACAGGGTGAAGGGGGCACATCTGGCTAACTTAAGGGGCACACATTTAGCTATTTAAAGGGGGGCACATCTGGCTATCTGAATGGGGTACTGAGGCACACATAGCTATCTAAATAACTTTTGACTCCACCCATGACCTTGACCACATTCTGATGTGTGGCCATGCCCATTTTGTCCAGGGGGGGGGCGCAAAAACTGTCTTTGTCCCCGGGCGCTAAAAACCCTAGCTATGCCTATGGACACATAGACTTCCTTTGAAAAAATGGCAAATTTTTTTTTTTTACCCTTTAACCCGTTCTGTATCAAATCTCTAACAGTATCCAACATCTTATCATTGATTAACCCTTTAAATGACGTAAAACATAAATACGTTATCCTATCTGTCAGTGTTTCTAACTCTGCATGATACAGTTTTACCTAAGCACAACAGATACTAGTGCAGCAACCCTTACACTAAACAAAACCCTTACACTAACCCCCATATAGTGAGTTTGAACAGATTATGGATTCTATACGGCACAGCTGAGGTTTCCCTCCGGTGTGTCGGCTGTGATCTTCAGAAACTGCCTACTAAAATATGATTGCCCTCTAATTAAGATGAATTCTACAGACTCTGATAACAATCATCTTATGTCTTCAGGTAATTGTAGTCCTCTTCCAGAGGTGACCTTTAAATTATAATCCAGTTAGAGAAATGGGGCAGCGCAGGTTTTAGTGTTCCTGGGCTGAGAACCAACAGCCTGTTATTATATCTAACTGATTTCATTGCATCCTACAATTGGCTGAAAACTCATCTGATCATCTTCTGAACTTGTGTGTTCTGCTGTCTGACTTTAACCTCCACTTCCTTACCTTCTGAATCTGCAGATCAGTAGAAGGTCTATGTGACTTTACCTCTTCTAGCTGTAAACCTAATGTCCCTGAGCGGAGGAATGAGCGCGCTTTTCCTACTGTGACCTTCTCAGGTACACCCATATAGGTGGGATGGCATAGCATGCTGTGACAAGGAATTATCATACCACATAGAGAACAGATGAAGACATCCTATAGTGTCTCACTGTGTGCTATTATAATCATTGTGTTTAACGGCAGCTGTGTACACTGGTTTTAAATAGACAGTGGTCAATTAAATGTTAATAAACACCTGAGCTGAGAGGGGTAAGGGGGTGCCAGCAGAAATGCTGCAGGACCTGAGTTTGGGAGAAAATCACATCGCTCTGGTGTGATTCATCCCATTCAAATACGTTGGCCAAGCGTTTTTAAAAACGCTCAGAAAAGCTCTTGGTGTGCACCAGCCCTGACACTTTTACTAATAGGCCCTGCACAAGCATGCAGGTCAAACGTTTCAGACTGAAATCCCACTGGACTAGCCGCATGCTTGTTTCAGGTGTGTGGTCCAGATACCACTGCAGCCAAAGAGATCAGCAGGACTGCCAGGCAACTGGTATTGTTTCAATGGAAATCAATATGACAGCCTCCATGTCACTCTCAGTTCATTTTTGCATAAATTTCTCTGGATTGCTTGCAAATCTTATGCAGTTTTGAAATGGGCCAGTCAGATTAAAAGGAAGTGTGTTTGATTGGCTGGCACTTCAAGTCCCGTACAGTTTGAAGGCATACTTGAACGATCATCATCCATTCCCTAGATTTGAAATGCTGGGCACAGATTACACAACCAATGATTTGGGATACACATGACATTTGGGAGTTATTTACTTAGATTGACATGCACCCTTTTCACTGGGTAGGTGTGTTGAGCAGACATACAAATACTTTAGGAGCAAAATTATTCTTAAAGTAGCCTTTTCCAAGGTTAAAGTGCATTGGTAACAGAACCTGCATTATCTGGCAAATCTGGCCAGTTTTAACTCAAACTTCTGCTACTAGCTAGCAAACCGTGTATCCCTCACCTGGGTCACAAAATGGTTTGTTAAAGAGACTCCGTAACAAAAATTGCATCCTGTTTTTTATCATCCTACAAGTTCCAAAAGCTATTCTAATGTGTTCTGGCTAACTGCAGCACTTTATACTATCACTGTCTCTGTAATAAATCAATGTATCTTTCCCCTGTCAGACTTGTCGGCCTGTGTCTGGAAGGCTGCCAAGTTCTTCAGTGTTGTGGTTCTGCTATGAACTCACCCTTCCTGGCCTCTCTATGCACACTGCCTGTGTGTTATTTAGATTAGAGCAGCTTCTCTCTTCTCTCTTATCTTTTACAAGCTGGATAAATCGTCCTCTGAGCTGGCTGGGCTTTCACATACTGAGGAATTACAAACAAGGGCAAAGCTGTTTGCAGGAAGAAAAGAGCAGCCTGAAACTTCAGTGCATGGGGGAAAGAAACACACAAATGATCTCTTGAGATTCAAAAGGAATGCTGTATACAGCCTGCTTGTGTATGGATGTATTTTTCTATGTGTGGACATACTGTACATCAACCTACTTCCTGTTTTGGTGGCCATTTTGTTTGTTTACTAACAATCTTTTTAAAACTGTTTTTAACCAATTTTAATGCGGCGAGGAGCGGCGAAATTGTGACAGAGGGTAATAGGAGATGTCCCCTAACGCACTGGTATGTTTACTTTTGAGCGATTTTAACAATACAGATTCTCTTTAAGGTTATTGAAATAACCAATGCCCGATTTACCACTAAGCACACTAGAGTCAGCAGTGTGCTAAGATGCAGTTGTCACAGTCAGGGCCGGATTAACCATAAGGCACTTTAGGCGCATGCCTACAGGCACCTGATGATGGAAAGGTGGCCCACTCCTCTCCCTGAATGCCTCCCTCCCTCCTTCCCTATGCAGAGTCCCGATGAGAGTGTAAATGAGAGGTTACTCACCCAGCTCTCTGCATCCCACTGAGGACATCTCCCTTCAGTCAGAGGTACCTCTAGCTACTTAATATTGGGGGTACCTCTGGCTACCTAATACTAAGGGGCACCTGTAGCTACCTATGACAGGCAAGGTAAGTAAGTGAGAAATGACAGCTGGGGCAGCCAGCACACTTGCAGTGCATTTTGGCAGCGTTTGTAGGAGGAGGGTGACATCTAGGGTCCCAGGACATTTGTGCCTGTAGGCTCCTGTGATGTAAATCCAGGCATGGTCACAGTGTTGAGAACCCCCCGCAGTCACTATCCTGGACCAGCTGATGTCAAATCCCCGTTATATAGGAAACTGGATGGGCAGTACCATCCAGCCCCCCCATCCAGTTTTTATGTCGGTGGGCACTGATGTCATCCCATCTCCAGAATGGTGAGAGTGGTGGGCACACCAGGCAGGGGAAGGGAGGAGGTGTTAGCGGAGGAGGAGAGTTGTAGCAAAAGGTTGCAACAGCATCTGGGCTCCTGGACCAGAGGTGGCTGCAAGGGTCGTCGTTCAACCACTGTATTATCTTTGCCGATAACAATGATGATCTTCTCCCCTATATGTGCTTTGAATAGTGGTAATTATTAACAAGCTGCTCCCCTCCACTGCTTATACCACTCTGACAATTCAGATGTCCTTGGCGGTATTTGATGCTCCATATCAATTGTTATGTGTGGAGTGCTCTAAAGGTCTCAACGTAAAACTTGTACTGGGGCCTATTACTCCGTAGCTGTGGCACTGAAGCTTAGAAATATCTTTTATTTGCAATGAAATTTCTGAATTTATATTCCTGCAAAAGTCTCATTGATTAAAGTGGTTACTGCAACTAAAATAAGATCTCTGAGGCAGGGGGAAGAAGGAGGGACCTTTCACATGGTGCTAATTGCAGTGCCAAAAAAATCGCAACACAATGGAGCCAAAAAGTTGTACCGCGCAGTAGCATTGTGGAGGGTGCGGCCATACAGTAAACCTTCCAGTACAATGAAAGTGTGCCTCTCTCACACTGTAAATACATGTGTCGCCCTGTTAACACACAGCAGGCCATATGCAATTCACTTTTTCTTCTGAGTTATCTCCTTGGAAATAATTTTCATATTCTTCCTGGGCTCGCATCATTCTGCTTCCTGGTAGCTTTATGCAGTAGCTCTGCCTCTACTCCAGTCAATCTCTGCAGATCTCTGCAGATCTCTGCCTCTCCACACCCCTCTCAGTCTTCTTTCACTGAGAGGGGAAGGGAGAGGCAGTGATCAGCAGAGATTGACTGGAGTAGAGGCAGAGCTACAGTGCAAAGCTCTGCCTCTACCAGGCAGCAAAATCTACGACCTGCAAAGTCATGGAAATTTGCAGGTCAATTTCATGGCTATAAATAACTCATTATGCTGCGGGGATGCGGCGATTCAGTTCAGAATTATGCAATTAACTTTTTATTCTATGTTTTCTCCTGGGAGACAATTTTACATCATCTCTTTAAAATTACTTTTCTGCACTATGTAATTGAAAAAGTATGTGTAAATGTAATATCATTTTTTTGTTTAGTATTTTCTTAATGGCTGGTCGTCTAAAAGGGCATTTTATTGACACGTTGTGAAAATATCACCTAGGAGAAAACTCAGGAAAAAAAAATGAATTGCATATGGACCATAGGCCCTTATTCAATTCACTTTTTCTCCTATGCTTTTTTCTAGGAGATCATTTTTCATCTTTAATTTAAAATAACTTTTCAGCACTCTGCAATTAAAAAAGCACCAAAAAGTAGGTGAAAAAATATTTAAATATTAATACTATTCATACCAATAATACTAAAAATACTTTAAAATTATTCTAAGTATTTTCTTGCTTGCTAGTGGCTTAACGTGCATTTTATTGTTGAGGGCCCATATGCAATTCACTTTTTCTGAGTTATCTCTTAGGACTTAGGAGATAATTTTGTGTTCTCTTTATAACTTTTTTAGCATTTTACAGCTGAAAAAGTTCCCAAAAGTTGGTGAAAAAGTACAATTAAAATGTTGTTGAATATTTTCTTGCTTGCTGGTGGTTTAAAAGGCATTTTATAACAAGGTATGAAAACTTCACCTAGGAGAAAACTCAGGAGAAAAAATGAATTGCATATGGGTAAGGTATAAAAATATCACCTAGGAGGAGAAAACCTAGGAGAAAAAGTGAATTGAATAAGGACCTAAGGCTCATGTGCAATTAACTTTTTCGCTTGAGTTTTCTCCTAGGACATCTTTTTTTCATCTTCTGTGTAGAATAACTTTCCAGCATGTTGCTATTGAAAATAGTACCATCAGAATTATTTTAAGTGTTTTTGTGTTTGCTGTGGATTTGAAAGGCATTTTATTGACAAGTTTGAGAATATCACTGAGGAGAAAACTCAGGAGAAAAAGTTAATTGCATATATAGTCCATAGTGTGAAAAGGCCCTTTTCTCCAGAGTTTTCTCCTAGGTGAAAACCAAAGTTTTTTCCTAATTTTGAATTTCGATGGTGGTGTGTCGCAGCTTACTTCTACCTCTGCAAATTAGAACATTTACTTTAAAGCGGTGAAAGAATCAAGAGATGATGAAGTTCCGGATTTAATATCAATTTAAAATAATATTTATTCAAGTCTAAATTAACCAATTATTAGACAGCTTCTGTGGACATTCACCAGCATCTAACTTCCTTTTGGCATGTACATTTAAATATGTCAAAATCTATTATTTTCTTCAAGTGAAACCTTATTCTTATCTTGTAAAGGTGCAAAGGGCCAATAAGGCTTATTCTATTCTGTTTAAGTTTTTCTATTTAATGTTTCTTATTTTTTACATTCATGAAATATAGCTCTTCTACCACCTCTGTTTTCCACCAAAGAGATTAACACTTGACACATGAAATCTCAATGAGCCGTTTCTATCTTACAATTGGCAGAACATCGATACAACACGTAGCACACGTGACGAATGGTTCGTTACTGCAACATAACAGATTCTTTAAGATCAAGAGGTCAGCAAAATATATTTTCTAGTTGCTGTTTAGAACTTTTCATTGTCAATGATAACAAAATCAATGGTGCAATACATTCACAATCCACTTCGGTCTGGAAAAAGGCTTTTCACGCCTTCGTAATCCCTTAATGGAAAGTCAGGAAGCCATCAAGGTTACCAGATGGCACATTGACTTGCTTCAATAAAACCTTCTTCAGTAAGAGGGACTTGATTTATTTTTAGCTTATTGATAGACATTATCACTTGTATACTGTGGTGCCTTCACTGTCTTAACCAGTGACTAAGAAATAAACTTATTCTCGCTATCAGGAACCAACAAGAGGCTACATCATGGCCTTTCTTTAAGATAATTATTTTCTAAAGAAAAAGATTAGTGATTGTGCATTCCTTGGGTATTATAGTATCACTGCATTTACATATGTTTAAATTCAAGTTATAATTTATTTTACTAAAGCAAGTATTTTGAAGAATAAAGGTAGCCATACAAGAGTCAATTATGGCCCCAATAAACCATCCATATAGAGTATGATCACACAGTGATGACTTCTTAGACCATGCTGAAAACTCAGTTGCAACATATTTTAGCAGAAATCTATTAAGCGTCAGTTAAACCATTTGTGGAATGTAGATTAGGGGGAGAGAGACCCTTAACCAGTTCGCATTTAGTCGTTTTTCGCTTCATGCATCCGAACAATGTTCACCTCCCATTCATTAGCCTATAACTTTATTACTACTTATCACAATGAACTGATCTATATCTTGTTTTTTCCGCCACCAATTAGGCTTTCTTTGGGGGGTACATGTTACTAAGAGCCACTTTACTGTAAATGCATTTTAAAAGGAAGAATAAGAAAAAAACGGAAACAAATCATTATTTCTCACTTTTCGGCAATTATAGTTTTAAAATAATACATGCCTCCATAATTAAAACCCACGTATTATATATGCCCATTTGTCCCGGTTATTACACCATTTAAATTATGTCCCTATCACAATGTATGGCGACAATATTTTATTTGGAAATAAAAGTGCATTTTTTCCGTTTTGCATTCATCACTATTTACAAGCTTATAATAAAAAAAAAAAAAAAGAAATATTTCATCTTTACATAGATATTTAAAAGTTTAGACCCTTAGGTAAATATTTGTGTTTTTTTTTATTGTAATGTTTTTTTGTTTTTTTTAATTAAACATTTTATGTGGGTATTTTTGGGAGGGTGGGATTGAAATTGTATTTTTTTTGTTGTAAATATATGTGTATTTTTATTTTTATTTAACATTTAGATGTAGTTTACTTTTTGGCCACAAGATGGCAGCCATAAGTTGTTTACAGTGACGTCACTCTAAGCGTACCACGTACGCTTAGAGCGACATAGGAAGCAGAAAAAGCGTAGCTTCCGAGAGAAGCTGTCGCTTTTTCTGCGGGGGAGAGGAATCAGTGATCGGGCACCGTTGCCCGATTCACTGATTCACTGGCTAACAAACCGCCGGCCGGGAGCGCGCGTGCACGCACGCGATCGGCCGCGTGGACGCGCAGGAGCGCACATGGCTTCCTGGACGTGAGTTTCACGTCCAGGAATGTCAAATAGTTAACATCAGAGCAATGTTGTTTTGCAAGAGGGGGCATCACTTTCCCCTCCATGTGGTGCATAATCATGTGCTTTGATTGTGGTTCCAGAAGTCGGTTGGGCGAGTTGCTTACCACCTTCCTGTTTCTGGTCTTCTAGACTGCATATCTGAATAAGAATCTAGCTAGAGTATTGAAGGAGACCCATTCCATTTTTATATTTATTTTTTGCTTACTATATCCCTCACAATTGTGGCACAATAGGAAAAAGAGGCACTCAAGTTGGATAAAACTGAGTTAAAAACAGCAATAAAATCGAGAAAAGGTGAATTGGCTTATCTCAATGATGGCAGTCTTGTTACAGAGAAAAATAATTTTATTAGCACGGGCAACACGTTTTGCAGGTCAGAGCCCGCTTCCTCAGGCCAGTAATAGAAAGCTGATAGCATAGAGTGCCTATTCTATCGGTTGTCTACTCTCTGGCACTATTACTGTTACTTATATAAATATTAAATAATAATGGGGAAAAGTGTGTGTGTGTGTCTTGGGAAAGGGCGGGGGAGGCAGGGCAGGGTTGATCATTCATAGCGCAACACAGCCCCATTAACATGTACTTGTAACGATTGGGGAATTATTTCCATGGTCAGCGCACAGGACGTGCACTGACACTGCGGAAATCCTCCACAAGCGTGTATTTTGAGAGAACCCAGCTGTGGTGCTACGCACCTGTAGAGGGAGATTCCCACCGGCAGATGGAGCTGTGAAGAGCAGACGAACACAGCCTCTGCACTGCCACAGAAGCCAGTTGGGAATTATACCACTAAAGTAATGCAGGGCTGGATAGCCCCCAAAGAAAGAGAGAGCACAGAGACAGAATGAATGTGTGTCCACCAATCTAGTCGCCACCCATCTACGGTGAACACACATCAGCAGAAACAAAGTACGAACGCAATCGCAAGAGTAGCAAAAGGCACAGCAAGCAACAACAATTAGATCATCAAGGAAAATAACAAACGCTAGCCAAACGCGAACACCGCACTCATTCACAACAGCGAACACGTTTTAGACACGATCACCGCGCGTTAGGTGCCCAGTGATAAGCCTGCCACCCTAACTAACCAATACCACACAAACACGAAATAGAGAATGCGAACGCTTGCTAAACGGTTACCTCATCGAGCCTACAGCAAGCGTTCGTATCAGACAAGACAAAGAGAAGGAGTAGCCAGCAGCAACCGCAGCTCTGGCCTACACTCCCAGACAGAGCACATCAGGAACCACCACTGCTACCGCTAGAGCGGATGCGTTTCAGACAGACAGACAAATGGGGCTACCAGTAGCAACCGCTGCTCTGCCTAACACCCCTAAGGTAGAATACAGAAGGAGGCACTGCCACTACCACTAGGGCGAATTTGATCCAGAGAGAAGGAGCAGCCAGTAGCAACCGCAGCTCTTGCCTACACTCCCAGACAGACAGAACGATTTCTTGTCGACCGCCGCTGGCGACAAGACAATCACAAGAGAGAGACAGTACAGGGCAAAACAGATAATACAATCTGACTGCACTAGAAGGGATGCCTAGTGCAGTCCCAAGGAATTACTCTAAGATAATCTTTAGCAAACAAGCAAGGCTGATACTCAAGGAGAGTTAGCAGGAACAAACCATCATGACCAGCAAGGGATTCTGGGAGCAAATGGTTTTTATACTGCAAGCCATCAGAGGAAGCAGCTAGGCAATTTGCATGACAAGTAGATGCAAATTCCTCACCAGCAGAGCAACTCTGAAACTTGCAAAGCAAAGACAGGTCTCTTTTCCAGAGACCTGCAACGCTCAGAGCTAAAGAATGGCCAAACAGCTGTCTGCCTGTGCAGACAGCAGAGCAGATCATTACAGTAGTTTTTGAAAGTCCTTACAGTAGTTTTTGAAAGTATGTTCAGTTCTATTTGCTCGGGACTGTGATAGCTGTGCGTCACGTAATCCTCAACAAGCTGGAGGAGAGAAAACATTTCCAGTCACTTACAAGAAAAGAACAATAAAGCATATGCAGGCAATTATGTTGCTTGTGTAATCTACCATGAATTGATGTTCACCATTTATCTCTAATACATTGTTTGATGTTCACATTATGCCCTCTGAAAGTGCTGCAGCCTTTCTTTCTGGTATTCTGATTCTTTTTTTTCCATAATAGAATATGCTCTTTCAAAACACTATACAGAGCCATCCAGATTTTTCTCTTTATGTAATAATGTCATAAGTGAAACCACATTAATAGGATTTAGTGCTGTCAATTCCGGACAATACAGTTTCTTCCTTTAATCTCTTCATGACATCTATACTTGTCTCCTTCTCCCTAGATGGACTCGTAGAGTCGATGATTAATGCAAGAATTAACTAGTGAATCACAATACGTCCGTCTCTGACACTTAACAGTCTTTTTCTCTATAACTGAGAAAAAGTACATTAGGAACCAAAGTGTATGGAATAAAGAGAGAGAGAGTGTGATGGTAATAAAGAGAAAAGGATAATAATTGTGAATTAGTCTCCAGCCTGTAGACTATGGGCGCAAAGCAGTTAATCCACAGACTCAATAACAAAGCAAAAGAGTGATAATGTGGCCTTGATCTGCAGCATACAAGAGATAGCGCAGTACAATATATCCTATATAACATAACACAACAATATGTCAAAATACAACATAACAGGACCAAATTATAATAAACATAATCAATGGTGTAGATGTGGGTTCCTAGAGGAAAATCTTGATGGGTCCCCCAGATCTGAGCACACTTGGTGAATGATCCCTTAGTGTAATCCACAGGATGGAAGAATATAGGAAGTATAAAAGTGCTAGCATTACGGCACACAGGACCCGAGACAAAATTACCTAAGGTAAGCACAGAGCCATGTTCATGTTGGATCCACACACCTCTGTGCATTGTCCATCTCTCTCCTCGTTCCCACAACTCCCATATTCACTGCTTGAAACATTTGACTTGGCTAAGTCAAGTTTTCAGAAAGGAAGAGGCAATCTTGCTGTGTTGTTTCCTTCTATCATCCACCCTTACTCACGCCACATGGGAGGAGTAACGGGGAGGGTGATAAGAGGAAACGTCATAGCAAGGTTGCCTCTTCCTCTGAAAATTTGACTTTAGCCAACACAAATGTTTGAAGCAGTGAGGGGGCTGTGGTAACGAAGAGAGAAATGGACAATGTACAGAGGTATATGGATCCAGCATGAACATAGCTTTGTGTTTAGTTTAGGTAGCTCTTCCTAGGGTCACGTATCCTTTAACCACTTGAGGACCGCAGTGTTAAACCTCCCTAAAGACCAGGCCATTTTTAACTTAATAGGCCACTGCAGGTTTAAGGCCTCACTGCAGGGCCATACATGTCAGCACACAAGTGATTTCCCACCCCCTTTTCTCCCCACCAACAGAGCTTTCTGTTGGTGGGTCTCCCCACCAACAGAGCTTTCTGTTGGTGGGGTCTGATCGCTCCCCCAATGTTTATTATTTTTTTCACAAATATTTATGTTATTATTTTTCTAAAAATGTTTTTCCCTTTTTTGTTTATTTTTTTCCCTAAGACCGCCCTCCCTCCCCCAGCCAGCCAATCCCCGTGATCACCTGTCATAGGCTTCAGACTATGACAGCCGATCACTTCTTTCTCTCTCAGGGGGACAGCCGTGTCACACGGCTGTCCCCAGTACAGCGCTGCCATGGATTGCAGTGCTGTACAGACTAATTAGTCTAACAGTCTCCTAATGGCGATCGCTGCTGGGAGGCTGATGGCGGAGTGGAGCTCTGTCATTCAAGCAGGAATGTGAGCACATCTGCGAGCGCAATCTCCTGCAAAACAGGCCTGCAGGACCTTACACCGATTGTAGTTAGGCGGCCCTGGGGTTGCCACCACGGCTACGCCCCTAGACGTTAAGGGCCATTTGGTCATCTTCTGTCACACCCCCAAACATAATTTAATTCAACTCAACCTCCCAGAACATAGCTAAACATAATGGCCCATATGGAAACAACTTTTTCACCTGAGTTTTCTTCTAGGACTAGGAGATAATTTTTCATCTTCTTTTTAACCACTTGAGGACCACAGTCTTTTCGCCCCTTAAGGACCAGAGCCTTTTTTTCCATTCAGACCACTGCAGCTTTCACGGTTTATTGCTCGGTCATACAACCTACCACCTAAATGAATTTTACCTCCTTTTCTTGTCACTAATACAGCTTTCTTTTGGTGCTATTTGATTGCTGCTGCGAGTTTTAGTTTTTATTATATTCATCAAAAAAGACATGAATTTTGTCAAAAAAATGACTTTTTTAACTTTCTGTGCTGACATTTTTCAAATAAAGTAAAATTTCCTATACATTTGAGCGCAAAAGTTATTCTGCTACATGTCTTTGATAAAAAAAAACCCATTCAGTGTATATTTATTGGATTGGGTAAAAGTTATAGCATTTACAAACTATGGTGCCAAAAGTGAATTTTCCCATTTTGAAGCAGACTTTTCTGACCACCTGTCATGTTTCATGAGGTGCTAAAATTCCAGGATAGTATACATACCCCCCAAATGACCCCATTTTGGAAAGAAGACATCCCAAAGTATTCAGTGAGAGGCATGGTGAGTTCATAGAAGATTTTATTTTTTGTCACAAGTTAGCGGAAAATGACACTTTGTGACAAAAAAAAAAGTTTCCATTTCTTCTAACTTGCGACAAAAAAAAATGAAATCTGCCACGGACTCACTATGCTCCTCTCTGAATACCTTGAAGTGTCTACTTTCCAAAATGGGGTCATTTGTAATTGTAAGCACCCCTGTAAAGCCTAAAGATGCTCATTGAACTTTGGGCCCCTTAGCGCAGTTAGGCTGCAAAAAAGTGCCACACATGTGGTATTGCCGTACTCAGGAGAAGTAGTATAATGTGTTTTGGGGTGTATTTTTACACATACCCTTGCTGGGTGGGAGAAATATCTCCGTAAATGATAATTTTTTGATTTTTTTTTTTACACACAATTGTCTATTTACAGAGATATTTCTCCCAGTCAGCATGGGTATGTGTAAAAATACACCCCAAAACACATTATACTACTTCTCCTGAGTACGGCGATACCACATGTGTGGCACTTTTTTGCACCCTAACTGCGCTAAGGGGCCAAAGTCCAATGAGTACCTTTAGGATTTCACAGGTCATTTTGATTTCAAGACTACTCCTCACGGTTTAGGGCCCCTAAAATGCCAGGGCAGTATAAGAACCCCACAAATGACCCCATTTTAGAAAGAAGACACCCCAAGGTATTCCGCTAGGAGTATGGTGAGTTCATAGAAGATTTTGTTTTTTTGTCACAAGTTAGTGAAAAATGACACTTTGTGAAAAAAACAATAAAAATCAATTTCCGCTAACTTTTGACAAAAAATAAAATCTTCTATGAACTCGTCATACACCACAGAACATACACCACACAACAGAATACCTTGGGGTGTCTTTTTTCCAAAATGGGGTCACTTGTGGGGTTCCTATACTGCCCTGGCATTTTAGGGGCCCAAAACCGTGAGTAGTCTGGAAACCAAATTTCTCAAAATGACTGTTCAGGGGTATAAGCATCTGCAAATTTTGATGACAGGTGGTCTATGAGGGGGAAAATTTTGTGGAACCGGTCATAAGCAGGGTGGCCTCTTAGATGACAGGTTGTATTGGGCCTGATCTGATGGATAGGAGTGCTAGGGGGGTGACAGGAGGTGATTGATGGGTGTCTCAGGGGGTGGTTAGAGGGGAAAATAGATGCAATCAATGCACTGGGGAGGTGATCGGAAGGGGGTCTGAGGGGGATCTGAGGGTTTGGCTGAGTGATCAGGAGCCCACACGGGGCAAATTAGGGCCTGATCTGATGGGTAGGTGTGCTAGGGGGTGACAGGTGGTGACAGGAGGTGATTGATGGGTGTCTCAAGGTGTGATTAGAGGGGGGAAATAGATGCAAGCAATGCACTGGCGAGGTTATCAGGGCTGGGGTCTGAGGGCATTCTGAGGGTGTGGGCGGGTGATTGGGTGCCCTAGGGGCAGATTAGGGTCTAATCTGATGGGTAACAGTGACAGGTGGTGATAGGGGGTGATTGATGGGTAATTAGTGGGTGTTTAGGGTAGAGAACGGATGTAAACACTGCACTTGGAAGGTGATCTGACGTCGGATCTGCGGGCGATCTATTGGTGTGGGTGGGTGATCAGATTTCCCGCAAGGGGCAGGTTAGGGGCTGATTGATGGGTGGCAGTGACAGGGGGTGATTGATGGGTGATTGACAGGTGATTGACAGGTGATCAGTGGGTTATTACAGGGATGAACAGATGTAAATAATGCACTGGCAAATTGATAAGGGGGGGTCTGAGGGCAATCTGAGCGTGTGAGTGGGTGATTGGGTGCACTTGGGAGGTGATCTGATGTCGGATCTGCGGGCGATCTATTGGTGTGGGTGGGTGATCAGATTGCCCGCAAGGGGCAGGTTAGGGGCTGATAGATAGGTGACAGTGACAGGGGGTGATTGATGGGTGATTGACAGGTGATTGACAGGTGATCAGTGGGTTATTACATGGGGGATAGAGGCATACAGTACACAGTGGCGGGGTGTCTGGGGGGTGTCTGGGGGAGAATCTGAGGGGTGGGGGGTGATCAGGAGGGAGCAGGGGGCAGTTTAGGGTTAAAAAAATAGTGTTGACAGATAGTGACAGGGAGTGATTGATGGGTGATTAGGGGGGTGACTGGGTGCAAACAGTGGTCTGGGGGGTGGGCAGGGGGGGGTCTGAGGGGTGCTGTGGGCGATCAGAGGGAAAGGGGAGGGCAGGATCAGTGTGCTTGGTGCAGTCTAGGGTGGCTGCAGCCTGCCCTGGTGGTCCCTCAGACACTGGGACCACCAGGGAAGGAGGCAGCCTGTATAATAGGTTTTTTATACATTACAAAGCCTATTATACATTTGTCATGCGGCGATCCGGGTGCTAGTAACCCGCCAGCGCTTCTGAACGGCCGGCAGGTTACAGTGCGAGGGGGGCGGAGCCAGTCGCCGGCGGCTGATCGCGTCACGAATGAAAAGGGACTCAGAGCTATAACATTAAAAAGATTTTATACATACCTGGGGCTTCCTAAAGCCCCATCTTCTCCGATCGCTCCCACGCCACCATCCTCCGCTGCCCGCAGCTTCTAGAACCGAGTCCAGTTACTGATGTCAGTCACACTTCTCTTACGCCAGACTGGCTCAGACTGACGAAAGTGCTGGGACCCTTTTCCCAAAGCTGCGGGCAGTGGAGGACAGTGGCGTGGGAGCGATCAGAGCAGATGGGGCTGGAGGAAGCCCCAGGTATGTATAAAATCTTTTTAATGTTAGAGCTCTGGTACACTTTAAGCAGCCAGAGACCTTAAGAAGCCAGAGACTGTTGATATGCAAGTGTTTAAAAAAAGGATTAGGAACATATATACCATTGTTTATTGCATGGATTTTTCAATTCATTATTGTTTTAGTGCTCATTCCAGTGAGTATTCGAGGAATTTTCTGGCAGACCTCCCACCCTAGACCATATATGGCCATTGCAGAGATCCACTCGCCCTGGTTAGAAGTGTCTCTTTTAATCTGAAGTAGTTTGCCTTTTTCATTTTATTTTACTGGTTCTTCAGATTCTCGGCAGACCTTGAAAAGTTTCTATCTCATTATTCTTCCAGCAATTTACACAGTTGTAAACTCCTTTTTGCACACTACCATCATTAACCTGAGGTTCCCGAAAAAAAATGCAAGATGGAGTCAGCATTGCCATTAACTCTGATGACCTTGTTATTAACAGGCACTGCCGGTGTTTATTTTCGCATGAACGCTGCTTTAAACAGCAGATCTGCTGTAAGGATGTGACTTTTTAGGTGCCATTAAAATAGCTCTTATTTACGCAGTTTCTCGATCCACATCTGCTTACAGACTCGTAAGAATTTATTGCTTCTGTCCCTCATTCTAACCCATCTCCTGACTTCTCTACCCATGTTAATTAAAATTCATTGGATTCTTTGTAGACATCCTAAAATAATCAAGCGTAAGTTGGCCACTCTTCCTAGATCTTGTAGTTAATGGGAAAGCATATTAAAGAGTTTGCTATCACCTCGTTATAATTAAATTTGCTCGTCCTCCGGCTATTGTACATATTCCTAATTCATAATCTTTCACACTAATTATGGGCTGTCATAAGTAGTTTGCAATGCGTTGGCTTGTCTGCTTCTCACAGCTGCAGCTCTTCCCAGCTTGGTTCAAATTCTTTAATGAAAATGGCCTATTTTGGACTAACGCTATTTTTCCACTTGCAACTACCAATGTGCTGAAGCTGGGCAATGTAACGAGACAAGCCGGTGCTAGGAAGCTGGCAAGTCTTCCCTTTACCAGATGGCTGTTGGGTCTGGGTATGCTAGTGAGCCATTTTCAGCCTTCCAGTCTTCCAGTTTGTTTTTCATACAGTATTTTAGTATATTGAGTACGTGTGCATTTATGCATTTATGTATTATATGCACAATTGGGTATCTTCCTCCTGTCCCCCTGTAGCACACAGCTGACTGTAGCACACAGCTAAAAGATCAATCATCAGTGAAAGATGAGGAATGTTAAGTCTAAATGACACCTAGGTCTTCACGTGTAACTCCCCCCCCCCCCCTAAAAAAAATATTAAAAAAAATGATGGGCTCAGCTCGGAGGTGCGTGGCTATTTTGCTGTTAGGTGCCACAGGGTCATAGCCCCAGAGGAAATGTTCCTTGGTCTCTCCTTTGTTCCAATCTCTTTCAATGAGAGTCCCAAAAGTAGAACTAGATGTGTCCTAAATTGCTGGGCCACTATGCCATTACAACCCAGCATTCAATGCACACTTCTCCTCCTTTCTCCTCTTCTTGATTGGATGCCTTTTACAGCCATCATCGTACCCTTCAGCTGTTTCTTAGGGAGGAGGGGCAGTATTATAGGATACAACTTGGAGATTGGGGGGAAGAGGTTTGCAGAATTGTGGGCTGCAGCCCAGAGGCTTTTATGAGGAGGTGGTGTCAGCCTGCCATGCAACCTCCCTGCAGTATCAGGCTGTGGAGGGAGGTGTTGGAGGTAAAGGACACCGCTCATACCCAAATCATACCATGGAGGTGCTGGAAAAGGACCTTTTCTCCCCAGGTAACTGATGCAAGTAGTAGAAACAAATGTATGACTCTCCAATGGCTCCAATAAAACTCCACTTTTAGTAATGTTCAAAGCAAGACAGACAAAAGTGGCTGACACCTTAAGATAGCGACGTGTCTTTACTCATTGCCTGACACAAACATGTTCAAACAGGTTAAATATATAAAAGTACCTCCCACAGGAAATGAGCCCATCCCAAAAAAATAGGAATGGAAAACACCAAACATTCCAGGGAAAAGCTACCGTGAGGGAGGGGAGAGGGAAAACACAATAAAATAAACAAATAAAATTTATGTCCCAGCGTGCATTTACGCCATTAGACCTGCGGGACCCCAATCCATGCAGCCTCACAGAGAAATAACATGATAAATGTCCCCTCTGCGAGTTGGAAATCCCAATATCTCAATGCCTTTAAAGAAGGAAGATCGCATATTTCTCTCATGTGTATGACAAAAATGTTTAGAAACATTTGACAAATCGTTATTTAGTTTAAGTGGCCTTCTATAGTGCTTGAGAATTTTCCCCTGAGGGGCCTCGTCATGCAGCCCACATACCACACACAACATACATGACAAACGGGGAGTTATAGTTAATGTACTGCGATATTAAAAAACAATTGTTTGTAGTAAAAGAGACAACCAATCTGCCCATATCCTGTATTGCACAAGAGTGGCACATTGAGGTCCTGTATCTATAGGAGCCATAATCCAGTAGTGGTGAGCTAGGGGAAGAGAAGAAGAAACTACTAGGTGACAGCTTGGAACCAAGGGAGGGACCCCTAATAGAGGCATATTTGCAACCGCCCTCCAAGACCTGATGCAGTTTGTCATCTGAATATATAATATTGGGAGTGAATTTTTATGATTTTGACAATATCATTGTACTCCCTACTCAAATTTGTGACAAACACGGGTAGCTTGGAGGTCTCACACTGACCACTCCCTGGTGCAACCTGTCTTGAAAAGTGCTATGCACTTTATATCCTCCGAAGAACAATTGCTGTGTGCGCGTATAAATTCCCCTACTGGTACAGCTCCGATCATGTGTCTAGTTGGATATGGATTTACCTGCACAAGGTTTCCTGAATGTTTTAAAAGACACATAACCAACGTCAGGAAATCTGTACAAAGTCAAGGAATTTACAGGAGTTGTCATTCAGATACTGGATAAAAGAATCTTAAGTGTCAGACGAGAAAGTTGTCAATAGATTGACCATGCCAAACAATCTGGTCATGAAAGAGGTTCTGGTTCCCAAAGTGGAGGGAAGCGTGGCCTGTTGAATGGAAGGCAGTAGATTGGCTCAGAAACTCAAGCACAGCAGTTCATTCATATGGGGGTGCTGTCACCTCTCCGAATTGAGCACACTCATATTGGGCTGTTGTGTCAGAGGACCCTTAGAAAAAATGAGGGTAAAACTTTTTGTGAAAATAGAATTTAACCATATAAACACATACACATACGTCCATTAACACACTATGGTCGTGGGAACAAAATTGCATGAAGTCTAGTACATAAACCACTTGTCTGAATGATGCAAAGCTGATTTTGATATCTGCAGATCATATTTCATATACAGGGAAACAAAAAAATAATAATACCCTCTCAGGTGTACCACAACACCTACATAGACTTTATACTAGTAAAAGGATATATATAGCAAAAAACTGAAGAAACTAGAAGAATTTATATGCAAAAATAAAAAACATTTTTATTGAAGACAACACTTGTGCAAAAATATTTATAAAAAGTATCCGTCAGGAAACATTTTCCATAGCAAAGAATGGCAAAAATGCATCAGTTAACATCAAGATTAGTGCAGTTGTACACATTGAGACGACAACGTCGACTTGTTTCAGGATAGACCCTGCATCAGGCCTCCACAAATAGAGACAAATCTGTATAGTTATTAGTTAAAGAGACTCTGAAGTCTCAAAAAAAGCTTCTTTTTATTTAATAAAAGTGTTTAACCTAATAGCCCTAACTAAACCGCCGCATTCGTGCCGCTCTAATCCAACTAAATCCCCCCAAACTCCCCGGGGGCCAATCCAGGCAGTGCTTCCGTGTGAGGCAGGGCTATGAGCTGCAGCCCTGCCTCACACGCGTCTGTCAGCGGCGAATCGCCGCCTCTCCCCCACCCCTCTGTCTCCCTTCGCTGAGAGGAGCGGGGGGAGAGGCGGAGATCCGCCAATGACAGACGCGTGTGAGGCAGGGCTGCAGCTCATAGCCCTGCCTCACACGGAAGCGCTTAGGGCAGCAAAATCCACAACCAAGAAAGTAGTGGATTTTGCAGGGGAGAGGGAGGGGGGTGTTAGGGGGGATTTAGATAGTTTACAGCGGCGGGGATGCGGCAGTTTAGTTAGGACTATTAGGTTAAACACATTTATTAAATAAAAAGATGCATTTTCAGACACTTCAGTGTCTCTTTAACACATGTTCTTAATAAACATCTGGACAACATGAAGCCAGGTATAACCACTCATCCAATTTTCAGACACGGGAACCGCACATGGCAGGAGCTGGAGAACCAGAGGTTGTGATTGCCTTTGGGCCCATAGACCAGGGGTTCTACTGGTTCTTCCCAACTGCTGCACTAACTTTTCACTGATGCTCTAGTAGTAATGGTCATATTAGTTTATACTTTGAATACTGATAGTCATTAACTGTTTCGCTGCCCATACATACTCCATTCTCAAACTTTGGATGTCTTTAGAAAGCAATCTTTAGTGGTCTGTCTCATACGATTGTTATTTATACAGTGTTGGTGGTAAGAGGGCATTTGGCCAATAGCTTTGCAAGGCTCGTTCCACACTGAGGCCTGATTTCAAATAGCCATCCGGAGCTGTAGAGTTCAGAGGGATGCATTTCTCCTATAGTGTACTGTAGGAAATGCATCTGCTTATCTGAAAAAAAATGGCGCAGTTGGGAATTTGATTTTTTGGCTGGATTGAATCTAATGGATCCATTGCAACCACACGTGTAAACAGATCCTATTAATAACCACGGGCGTTGCTAGCCCCAAAGATCAGTGGCACGTGCCCCGGATGTCCCTAGGCAGAGTCAAGCAGTGGGCGGCAGTACTCAACTTCACCTAGCAAACCCACCATTGAAGCACCACAGCACCTAGCATACTGATTCACCACACCTCCCAGCATGCCCCCATAGAGACACCACAGCTCTTAGACCGCTGTTAAGTTCATGTACATGTTGCTCCACCCATGATCACACCCACATTCTGGAGCATGTCCACACCCATTTTTCGACTGCAGTGCCCAAAGTGCCCCAAATCTCTTAGGATCCTGGCAACACTCGTGTTAATAACGCAGGTTCTGTTAGGATCCATTTACTGTCAGTTTTTGCGTTCGGTAAAAATAGACAAAAATGCAATTTTGTTTGTTGCTAGTTTTAACCGCGCCTAACTAACCCATTGCACAGGACAGAAACAATTGCAATCATCCTTGATCTGCAGGGATTATTTCTACTTCAAAGTATGATGTTATCACTTGTCTGCTGCTGACCAATGTAATTTGTTGTAGCTTCATCTTGAACCACAGTTTATCAATCCAAATTCGGTTTTCAGTTTGGCCCTGCTAATGTGCCTGCAGTAAAGTCACCTCAGTCTGAGCAGAAGCAGATGTCATTGTATGTTTACAGTCTAGTACTTCACTCTTACTCGCAGTTGTTCCAGCACCTCTGTAACTGTCAGTGTCAGTATATTTTCCTTTGAGAAGGCACATTGACTGCTGACCCTGTGCAAAACGGGTAAATAATGTTCTTTTTTCACCAAGCTGACATTTCTTGGAAAATGCAAATACTTTAATGTGTAGAAAAAGTGCTATAAGCTGAATTTCAGAAAGCTATTCCAAGAATCTGCAGCTTTGAAACAATGTTTTTTTCCATTTCTGCTAAACATTTAGGCTGGTTTTACACCTATTTTTAGCGTTGAGGTGGGCATGCAATGTTCCTGGTGGCTGGATAGTTTACTGGTTAAGGGCTTTGCCTCTGACACAAGAGACCAGGGTTCGAATCTGAGCTCTTCCCGTTCAGTAAACAAGCACCTATGCAGTAAGGAGTTCTTGGGCCAGACTCCCTCACACTGCTACTTCCTATAGAGCATGCCCTAGCGGCTGGCACTTTGAGTTTGTTAGGCGATATAAATGCTATTTGTCTTGTCTCCTGCTACATCCCACCTCGATGCAAAAAATGGCAAACATTTGACCCTGTGTCAGAGTGCGCCGACAGTGTCATATGCATAGCGCCGCCTCCCGCTCAGTGACATACTCCCTGCCGGGCAGGAAGTACTTGGATACCCTGGGATTCCTGTCAGTCAACACATGCACACCACAATGCACCTACATCGTATACATTAAGTGCATCACCCATAGACTTACATTATCTCCATAGACTTAAATTGCTTTTGCGGTCTCTTGCAGCAAAATAGGGTAACACAATGCAGGTTTAACCCGCATGTGTAAAAGGGGCCTAAAACTGAAATACTTCCCAACTCTCAACAATAAAAATTCATGTAAATACATTTTTTGGGTCACTTTTGTTTGTAATGCTTTTGATTTTTCAAACAGAGGGCTTTTATTTATTATTGCCGTATATACTCGTATATAAGCCGACTTGCATTTATATCAAGGTACCCACTTTTCCTTCAGAAAAAAGTGATCGACTCCCATATAAGCCAAGGGTAGGAAATGCAGCAGCTCCTGAGTTTCAATAATCAAAGTAAATGCCAATTTATTGCAGTTTTAGGCTGTATTGCATGTCCAGGTTTATCTTGACACTATAATAGAGTGCATTTGAAACCTCTACCTGCCACATTTAAAATGCCCAGATTTATTTTAACTTTAGTTGTCACTGTTACACAATACTGGGCTAATGGCAGGCACTACAGTAAATCTCTAGTACAATCTTGAAGTCGGCTGTATGCATGCAGGACTCGTACATGTGCCCACTGTTATTATTACCAGGGCCGGCCCGCTCATGAGGCGGGGTGAAACGTTTGCCTTAGGCGGCAAACTTCTAGGGGCGGCACCCGCCCGTCCGTGGGTGCGCGGGGGGGGAGGGGGGTGGCCACCGAGCCGGAGGGGTAGCGGGCAGGACGGGGGTATTGGGCCTAGCGGTGGGGAGGGGGGTTGGACCCCCCTCCCTCACCTGGGTCCCCCGATCTGCGCTCCCCTCCAGCTTAAATAGGAAGCAGCCGATGCCCAATAGTAAGAGGCACGGGCGGGGAGGACTCACCTTATCCGCGTTCCAGCGTGCGCTCCACTGACGTCACTTCCTGCATCGCCGTCCACTTAGAATACAGTGGGCGGCGATGCAGGAAGTGACGTCAGTGGAGCGCGCGCTGGAACGCGGAAAAGGTTAGTCCTCCCCGACCGTGCCTCTTACTATTGGGCATCCGCTGCTTCCTATTTAAGCTGGAGAGGAGCGCAGATCGGGGGACCCAGGCGAGGGAGAGGTCGGATCCCCTCCCCACCGCTAGGCCCAATACCCCCGTCCTGCCCGCTACCCCTCGGGCTCGGCGGCCCCCCATGGGGGGGGGGGGGGGGCTATGCGGCGGCGGCAATTTTTTTCTAAATTTGCCTCAGGCAGCAAAACGTCTAGTACATATTACTGTACAGAGAGCTATGCCTAGCCGCATGGGTCTTGGGATCTCAACACTAGCTGGAGCAGAGGGATTGGTAGCTGGAAGGGGTGCAAAACTCTGAACAAGAAGAGCCCTGAAACAGCAAGGGGCCACTGTCTTCTTAATAATTCTTATTCACTATCTACAATTAGGATTGACAGTGTGGACAATACTGGGCTGATGACAGGCAGAGCTCAATGTACAGTAAATCTCCAGTACAATTTTGAAAACAACTGTATGCAAGACTTGTACATGTGCTCACTGTTAATATTACAGTGAGCTGAGCACATGTAGTCCTGCATACAGCTGACTTCAATATTGTACTGAAGATTTACAGTGCCTAACAAGCTCTGCTTGCTATCAGCCCAGCAATCTCCCTCAAATGCCAGAATTTTTTGCCCTGCTAAAGGACGTCACTGGCATGAGACAGTGAGAGCTGACGGCACCTCTGCATGCTCCACTCTGCCTCAGGGCCGCTCATCACTGTAAATCTGTGCAGAGCGGCAAAAGCCGCTCTGTCTCCCGGTGTGCACAGCTGCAAAGTCCGATCTGTCTACCTCTCTATCTTCCTGCCACTCATCTAGGCCGCTCATTTGATCCGATGCAGGCACTTAAACAGCTTGCTCGGAAGCAGCCACATGATGTACCTGAAGACTTCACTCTCCTCTGATGGCTGCACGCCTGCTCTCACACCAAGCACCGACACTGCTGCACACTGATGCGGCTATGCACTTGGGGCCCAGGAGCAGGTCAGTCCACAAATCAGAAAAGCATGTGAATCGCATATAAACCGGGGAAAAGAAGGGGGGACTTTTACATTTTTTTGTACTGAAAAATGTGGATTTTGTGTGCTTAAATACTTTTTTAGCAGATTTTCTATCACATTGAATCTAGTATCAAGCAATAAGCCTCACCTTGCCAATTTATAAACTTTCAATCAATTTAAGACAATTTATTAATGTTAACCACTTAACATCTTAGTCGTTTTCAGCTTATGCATCCGAGCAATGTTCACCTCCTATTCATTAGCCTATAACTTTATCACTACTTATCACAATGAACTGATCTATATCTTGTTTTTTCCGCCACCAATTAGGCTTTCTTTGGGGGGTACATTTTGCTAAGAGCCAATTTACTGTAAATGCATTTTAACAGGAAGAATAAGAAAAAAAATGAAAAAATTCATTATTTGTCAGTTTTCGACCATTATAGTTTTAAAATAATACATGCGTCCATAATTAAAACCCACCTATTGTTATTGCCCATTTGTCACGGTTATTTCACTATTTAAATTATGGTGAAAAAAAAATAAAGAGAAATATTTCATCTTTACATAGATATTTAAAAAGTTTAGACCCTTAGGTAAATATTTATGTTTTTTTTTTATAGTAATGTTTTTTTTGTTTTTTTTATTAAACATTTTATGTGGGCATTTTTGGGAGGGTGGGATATAAAAGTGTTTTATTTGGGGAAATATTGGTGTATTGTAATGTTTTTGGGCATTTACTTGTAGTTTTACTTTTTGGCCACAAGATGGCAATCTCGATTTTTTTTACATGACGTCACTCTAAGCGTACATTGTACGCTTAGAGGGACACAGCTTCAGAAAGAGCGAAGCTTCCGAGAGAAGCTGTCGCTTTTTCAGCGGGGGAGAGGAATCAATGATCGGGCTCCATAGCCCGATAAATTGATTCTGTGGCTACCGACTCCGCGGCCGGGAGTGCGCGTGCACGCGCGCGATCGGCCGCGGGAGCGCGCCTGTCCTCCTTGACGTTTTTATACGTCAAGGAGGACAAAGTGGTTAATGGTAAGTGGAGCATAGGCATTTATATTTTGTGCTGTATCCAGCGAAACACGGCTAGCAGCAGAACAGTAGTTTGATTGATTTTAATTACATTGTACCACTAAATTGGTTATATTTAGTGGTGCAAAGTAGAGTGACAAATGGTACAGTACATAACCAATTGATTTTAGGTTGTGGTGTTCATACATGATTACTGAACTGTAACGATTGGTGTCAGCACGCAGAGAGAATCTGATTATTGGTGATCTGCAGTATCACCAAGAATGCAGATATATTCCTAATTATTGATGATCTGCAGAATCACCGATAATACAGATATATTGCTAACCTGTGGACACCTATAGGTATGTAAGTGTTTGGTGTAACAGTAGTACTTTGAGTAATGCACCTGCTGGGCAGGTGATATTAGGCAGTAAAGGAACACTGCTCTGAGAGTACAGGAACCTTCCAGCAGCCTGAGACTCTCCAAGGGGTGGAGCCAGGCTGGAGACAGGAAGGTGGATGTCACTATCTCGTCTGGAGACTATCTCTTAAGAGGAGAGATAGCTCTCGAGGTCAGACACGCCTGGTCGGTAACACACGGACAGATAAAGTACAAAGACAGAAGGCTGATTCGGTATCCAAGGCAAGCAGGGTCTGGCAACGGAATATCAGATATGCGAGGTACCGAATCAGAGGACAGAAAAGTAGTCAAGAAAGCAATAAGTCATAACAGATATCAAACAATGCCTAGTCTGGGTGTGAGGTCCGTGGTCTCTCCACCCTGGAACTAGTCTGATGTATAACAAAATGATCGCACAAGTTCCCTAGTCTTGGGTGCGAGGTCCGTGGTCTCAGCACCCTGGAACTAGTCTGGAGTATAACACAAATGATAATACAGTTCCCTAGTCTGAGTGCGAGGTCCGTGGTCTCAGCACCCTGGAACTAGTCTGGAGTATAACACAAATGATAATACAGTTCCCTAGTCTGAGTGCGAGGTCCGTGGTCTCAGCACCCTGGAACTAGTCTGGAGTATAACACAAATGATAATACAGTTCCCTAGTCTGGGTGTGAGGTCCTTGGTCTCTACACCCTGGAACTAGCTTAAGCATAAACAGAATAACAGTTCAAGTAATCTGGTTCAGTGTGAATTCCCAGGTCTATCTGGTTCAAACACACTGTTGGATCTGACTAAGGTCTGAGTGCTTCCACGTAGTGTTCGAAACGGCAGACAACTTGCAACTGGCCAGCAGTAACTATATATGGAGTAGTGCTCTCCACCACCACCCCTAACTGATCAACCAATAGTATCCTGCTCTGGAGTCAGCTGATCGGCGTGATCAGCTGACTCCCTCTGCCCAGTATAAGAATTCTGCCTCTCAGCGCGCGCGCGCGTATTCCTAAGCCTGTGTGCACTAACAGACTCGGCCACATCAGACACACGCTGCCGCGTGCAAACCGCCGCATTGGACGCGGAATCAGCCGCCTCCTCAGTAGCACACGCGGCGGCTTTTCCGCGTTTTCTCACATGAACACAACAAATTGGCAATGAGGGTGGAATTTCTGGCCCTACGACCACCTCCATGTTTCCTTCACCATCCAGGTGAGCCTGCAATGCACTTCACTGCTTGGATTCGAATGTTTGAGAAATACACACTTGCTTTCAATGTGAATGTATTACTTGATGCTAAAAAGTGAACTTTGCTAATTCCCTGCCGGGTAGCAGGACAGCATATATTCTACTCTTTAAAGGTAGCAGATGAAACTTATGATTCAGCCCTCACTGCATTAGGCCTGGAACCCACCAGAAAGTGCAAAATGCTATTGCAATCGCTATCGATTTGTGATAGCAATTTTGGGAGCGATTTCCCTGCATCTATATAATTCATTTGAATGGAAACGCTCCCAAAATGCTGCATGTCCTGCGATTGCGATTGAATTAATCACAATCCTTCTAATGTAATCTGTCCCATCCATTTGCATTGGCAGAGCATTTAGGGAAATCGCTAGCGATTGAAAGAGTTCTCTGAACGCTCAAAATGCTTTTGTGGGTTCCGGGCCTGAAAGAACTTATTTGCATCCAAAGTAAATGTGTTGTTCATACATCTGACCTGTATATGGAACTGTTCTACTCAGTGGCGTAGCAATATGGGTTGCAGAGGTTGCAACTGCATCGGGGCCCGAAGGGCCCTTCCTCAACTACAGTATTAGCTCTCTATTGGTCCTGTGCCCATAATAATTACTTCTATAGATATTTTGAATAGTGATAATCATTAAGAAGCTGTTCCCCATCCCCTTCTTGCACCTCTGACACTGTAGTTGCCATTGGCAGGTTTTGGTGCGCCATATCAATTGTTATGTATAGAGTGCTTGGGGGGCCCCATTGTAAAATTTACATTGGGGGCCACATCTCCTTAGCTACACCACTGGTTCTACTTGCATTGCTGATAACTGATCTTTGCTGTACTTCTGTGTGTTGTTGGTTCCTGTTGATGCATGCTGGTGACAAGGAGGAAGGTATTGCTTAACCAGACCACACTGATTGAAATCTACACCCTGTTTTGCACCTGTTATCTCTGCCAGGGTGTAGATTTCAATCCTCCCTGCCACACGCTCCTGCCGATAATGCTGATTATAGTTGAGTCAATATAGCAGAGCCAGAAGGGGGCAGGCTTGGGCTTGAAAAGACATCAGAGATGACAGACTCAGCTATAATGATTCCTGAGCAAAGCCAGACTGAATGCTCAGTCGGGATTTTATCAGGGCTGATAACAAGCAGGCTGAGCAGTGAAGAATGAAATAGAGAGCAGGGTAGGTGTTTTCTCTAAAGTTCCCACTGATATATATGGTAAAATACATGAGGGTGCTTTGTCTCTGGTTCACTTTAAGAGGCCAGAGACTGCTGGTATGGAAGAGGTTAATGTAGAGAGATGCTGAATCCTTTAAATAAATCTAGTTCCAGTTACTCTGCATCCGTGATTAGTGAACACACCAGGTAGTTTCCAATGGTTTGAAGATTTGGGCTTCTATGAACAGTTGTATGCCTAACGTTACTAATACAAGGGTCATTCAGAAAGTAACAGTGCTTGGTTTTAGCTACCATGCAAGGTATTCTTTTTGTGTAATTTAACTTGCACTGCATTTGCCTCGCATCTCTTCAGTTATATTATTCCTTTAAGTGTTCTATAATGTCACTCTTTTGTTAAATTCTCAGTGTGTTGGATATTCATTTGCTGATCTCAGAAAGGGTTATTTATCAGAAAGTAATGCTTTGTGTGAAGCAGGCATCCCAGGTCTGCTTTTAATAAGGTGATCCATGACAGTAGATAGGACTGCCTAATAAACTGCCAGTGTTTGTCAGAAACTAATTACTGAGGGGTTCTGGGTAATGCTGTGACCATGTCTTCCTGGACTGAACTGCAGCTAAAAATTAACTAGGGTATATGAGGCATAGCAGTTGACATATGTAACCAGAGATGGAACTTTGCATTGCTGACAATATGGAAGATTTCTAAGTTTGACCTGATAGTGTCTTTTAATTTCTATTTTGGATCAAGTGGCTCCACGCCATGACACCAGAAAGCCAACTACTCAATTGAAGTTCTGGACGGTTCAATTTATACCAAAGTACAGCTTTGTATCACACAGAACAGCACATCACATAATTACTCACTGCAACCCCCTTAAGCTCCTATATTAATACAGACTTTATGGATGTCTTTATGTGCATTTACATTAGGGTTAGGGCTGGATTTACAGCTCAGGAGCCTACAAGCACAAAAGTTCTGGGCCCCTCAACACAGCCCCCACCCTCAAGCCAGGCCCCTTTTTCTTATTAAATAAAACCACGCATATATTACCAAAGACAAGTAGAGAATACCAACAACATGCAGATGTTACCCACAATGTATAATTTACCAAATATAAACCAATATTACCAACAACAAGCAGATTATACGAATCGCAAGGAAATTATACTAATAACACAAAAATTGTGATTGATAGTTTCTATTCACAGTCAAATAATAAGTGGATTTTAGTAATAGGAACATGATAGCAGGCAATGTGGATGGTCAGTGAGTTGATGCAAATTTAATTGCAATTAGTCTGCAGAGTCAGAGTGTACCCAATCACAATCAGCTGCAATGGCATTTGATTGGTCCAATTTCAATCAGTTGTTGGAGGAGAGGTCAGGGTACACCTGTACACACTAGTTTTTCAAATAACACCATCAACTAATGATCATTTCAGCTGAGAACAATCAAAACCACGTGCAGCTTTATCAGGGGCACCACTTTGCAGGTGGTAAATCAGATTCAGACAGCTTATAACTACTTACATAACTTGATTACCTTGACTAATCAGCTATACCAATGGCCATCTGGTAGTGATCAGTTGATACTACTGGCAGGATGGTAGTGATCTTTTTATTCTAATGTCAGGCTGGTTGTGATTGGTCAACTCTAGTGGCAGGCAGGCAGTGGTCTGTCGATTAGTACAAGGCAGTTAGTGATTGGTCGATTCTACTGGCAGGCAGGAAGTGATCGGTCAATTCTAGTGGTAGGCAGAGAGTGATCAGTAGATTTTAGTGCTAAGCTGCTATTAATAGGAAGGCAGCAGGTGAAAGATGACGAGTACTGATAAATAGTGGATAGACAATTAGTAGGTGGTTGCTGCCCTCCCTCCAACTAAGTTCAGCAAGTATAAAAATGCAGTCCTTCCTTGAGTGCAATCAAAATAAAAATGGTAGTCATAGTGGTGTCAGCTCTTCCCCGCATATGAATAGCAGAACACAAATCCTATTTGAAGTATAGGTACTCTGGTCTCCTTCAACCATTTATCATGCAGCAATGTTCCTACATTGGCTTCTGATGTCGCATGAGATGCATTTGGTACCTTGATGGAGGAACGCTGCTGCATGTTGTATGCCGGCAGTCAAGAAAAGACAAGAGGACCACAAGCTAAAGTTATTTTTATTTATGCTCCACTGCTCTGCTGTTCAGATGGGGGGAGGGTCAACTCCTTTAGGTCCTCAGGCCCATCTTCAGTCACAGGAGTAGTGTGGGCTGTGGTTAAGCCATTGCCTGCAGTGTAGATGATACCTGCCTCTTATAAAGCCTGACAGTGGCATAGGCAACATCCCCCTCCCCTACCTTTATTAAGTATGGGGTCGCGCACAAAAGACCAGCCCAGCTGCCTGTCATGAGTGCAAGTATACAGTCAAACGCCAGCCAGCCTGTCCATATGCGTCTCTTGCTCTATCCCTGTTGTGTGCGTGTCCTCTCTGGGTTCACAGAATGGTGTAGTGTAGAAACTAATTATCAGTCAAGTCACCTGCACCAAATTCAGATAGCAAAATATTGGTACAGATATTTTACTATGACCTAGCCTAACCCTCCCCTCACACAGAGCTCTACCAATGCCTAACCCCCTGGCGATGCCTAAACCTAAAACCCCACTGGCATTGCACAACCTTCACGCCAATGCCAAACACTAAGTACCCACCGCCTACGTCTAACACTAGGGAAAGGCAAACACACACCCTGCTTCTCCACACTATCCACCACACCGCCACCAGTACACGCCCTGGTAAGATAGGTGCCTGATAATATAGTCATTTTACCAGGATGGATCTTGCGCCCTTTTTATCTGCTCTGATGGGTGGCCACAGCTACTCAACCTCCATTCCTACAGCACTAGGGCCTCTCCTACACAACAGGTATTGTTATAGCCACATATGTTATGGGTGGTGGAGACATGGTGGCTGCATTGTTATGGGAGGAGATCATGGTGACCACACCCATTATATGACTCCAGGCAGATGAACCCCAGGCCACGGGTGTCACCACAAGGCTCCCATGATTTGTAATTTAACCTCAGTTTGGATCACCTATTCATTTTAGCATTAATCCTAATAAAGTGTAAATAATGTTGTTTTTTAACAAAAAAAGTGTTCCTTTCGCTTCAACTCCAGACAACCAGAACCAGTCAGATCCAATAAATCACTTGTCCAAACCAGGCAATCACACGATGTGCTGCTCCAAATAGGGAGTGTGCAAAAAAACATCTGAGAAGAGAAGGAGCGCTCTAAGTGTGTTACCAATGGTTGGAACTTTATTGCGCATTAAAAAGTGAATACTCACAAAATGAAGAATTCAAAATCGCTTATCAGCGGAAAAGCCACCCGCTATACCCCTCTGCGGCAAAGTTGCACGCGCTGTGGCCAGCAGCGCAGTGTCCGATGTAACCAGGAGGCTCGTCTTGCGAGGCGGTAGGCGGGGCCTATGGACGAGGTGCGTGTGACGTCATTAAGATGACCATCTGACGAGGGCGCAGAGCGCCGAAACGCGTAATAAAGTTCCAACCATTGGTAACACACTTTGGGCTTGATTCACAAAAGAGTGCTAACTGTTAGCACGGCCGTTTTCGCGTGAATTTTCGCATTGCGCGCGATCGCGAATTTTCGCGCGAAACGATAACGTTTTCGCGCGCAAACGCGAATTTTCGCGCGAAAACGTTATCGATTTCGCAGTAAAATTCGCGTTTGCACTCAAAAACGTTATCGTTTCGCGCGAAAATTCGCGATCGCGCGCAATGCGAAAATTCACGCGAAAACGGCCGTGCTAACAGTTAGCACTCTTTTGTGAATCAAGCCCTTAGAGCGCTCCTTCTCTTCTCAGTAGGGATGCTCATTCGGATTCCGCGGAAATGCAATTTCCGAAATTCCGATCGGAAATTGCATTTCCGCATCGGAATGCGGAAATCGGTAATGCAAGAGCCGTAGGCGGATTTCCGCCGGAAATCGCGGAAATTTCCGCCAGAAATCGCGGAAATTCCACCCGACTTTAACATCGATTTTCTCAAAAACTATAAGGTCTTTTTGAAAACTTTTTTTTGCATCTTGTTCACAAGATTCAGTTTAATAAACGCTAAAAAATTTGGTGTTTCTAGGACTTAAGGGAGCTTTTCTATTAACCGCTAAAGTCGGCGGATTTTTACTGTAATGTAAAATGCAGAAAATCTGCATCTGTCTATTTTCTGCATTTTACATTACAGTAAAAATCCACCGACTTTAGAAGTTAATAGCAAAGCCCCCGTGAGTCCTAGAAACACCAAATTTGCAGGGTTTATTAAACAGAACCTTCTGAGCAAGATGCAAAAAAAAGTTTTCAAAAAGACCTTATAGTTTTTGTGAAAATCGATGTTAAAGTCGGGCGGAATTTCCGCGATTTCCGGCGGAAATTCCGCCTTGGAATGCGGAAATTGGTAGCGGAATGCGGAATCGGTAATCGGTACATGACGGAATGCGGAATTACCGCGGAATCGGAATTTGGCATTCCGACCATCCCTACTTCTCAGATGTTTTAATGTTGTTTTTTGTTGTTGTTTTTTTAAATCGCACCTTTCTTTTAAATACTTTGCACTTCATAACAGTAGCCTTGTGACGGACAATCCCATTACAGCAACAGCAGGAACTCGTCCAGCAGTACCAGAGATGCAACGTCTTGTTTCAAGAGTAATGATGCTAAAGCCATGGACTTTTCTCATTCAGCTTCTTTATTATGTTGCAATTATCGGAAGGATGATGAAGCACATTTGTAACAATTCTGTTTCCATGGAAAACACTGAAAAAAGCTAAGGCTGGATCATGTGCAGCTATTTTCATTTATTACTGAAGACAAGTGTGCAAATGATTTTTTTTCCCATTTATCTCATGTGGCAATGACAGTCTATAGTCTCAATATGAGTTATATTAAATTTCAACAAAGACTACGAGGACTATGCACCTGTGAATGCACAAGGCTGTAGGCCAAGGAAATTATGAAATGCTCTTTAATATGCTTTTGATTAGATGCTGAGCTTAAAGGTCATGTATATTTTTTTTTATATTATTTTTAAAGAGAAATTTCACTCCAGTAATGAAATTGCCATACATAGACAATAAACTGGTGCTGCAAACATCTTTTTCAATGTTATGTTAATACTAATTTGAACCCACAATAGGATAACGTTTTTAAAAATTGACAGTGTGCTCAAAATTCTTCCTTTCTGCCGCTATGGCGACAGTAACCTTTGCGCTCACTTTGGTGTATTGTTGCCATGAGACAGGAAAGTCAAGAAAGTCCAGAAAGCACCACCTTGCTCCAGGAGTGAGAAACGGACAAAGCAAGTAATTTGGGGCGCCAGTAGCCATGAGGTAAAATGGGAGCAGCATAGACAGCAATGTTAATTATGGTTATAGAAGCGCACATTTTGAAATTTTGGTGACGGAAGCACCTGATAAATAGACAGCGCAGATATCAGCATAGGGAGTATTTAGTGGCGGAAAGCAGTGCTGATATTGGTGGAGATTGTGGCCTGGGAGGGGAGAGGGGAGTAGGTTATTATTATTAATAGTATTTAATATAGCACCATCTTTTCCATGATATCTTCATGATATATTATGTTTTGCACAGCCCTTCTAAGTCCATGTTTAGATACAAGGCATTGCCTTGGCACACTTCCTGCATTACATCTGGCTTGTTTCTTCATCCCGTCTTCAACTCTCATCCTGTGGTAAATATAGACAAACCCCAAAAATGCATGCTTAAATATGGCCACATTATCATTCTGATGACCTAATTGTCCTTCTGTCGTGTCTTAAAGAACAAGATTATGAACAGGGGCATAACTATAGGGCAGAGGCCCATACAACCGCAGGTAGGCCCAGGACTGGAAGGGGCCTCGAACTACTACTTCACTCCCTCTGATAAAGAGATTTTCTAGAGATCAGGTGTTTCTCTTGATTTCCGGCGGAAATTCCGCATTGGAATGTGGAAATTGGTAGCGGAAAGCGGAATTGGTAATCGGTACATGACGGAATGCGGATTTACCGCGGAATCGGAAATTGGCATTCCGACCATCCCTACACTTTACCCCTGCATCTCCAGCCTGGCAAAAGCAGAAAGCTCTGGACACCGCACAACCGGAAGCCGTTCCCAAGACAGAATTACATAACCACCCCCACCACTGAACAACCGATTTCCTCCCAAACTAGACAGCCACCATGCAGCCTCCATCCCAGTGAATACGATAGTCCAGCGGAGAAGGGCAGCCACAACAGGGAACAGAGCCGCCTGGGGATATAGACATGGACACCAAGATTGAGGCTGTTTCGGCCGGAGAGATGAACCAACTTCAGGTAATTAATTTGACTAACACACGGTTACCCGATTCTGTGGTAACACTTCTGTCTAGGGGGCTCGGATTTTGTCCGACCCACAATATGGACAGATTTGAGGTTATTACTGATTTTCAGATCTTCGGCAGAAAAATTCTATTACAATCATTATTTGGTGATAAAAGTAGAGATCGAGAGATCCTTTCCCCGGGTGAGCTCTGGACGGAGGAGGATCTAAGAGCCCTCAAGATCTTGGAAGATTTGGAGTCTAATCCAGGTAGTTATGAGATACCGAATGTGGAGTGTGTGGGGGGGACAATACATGCCCCCCCCACATATCAACCACATCTCCGTGACGTTGGTCTGAGGAATAGGTCGGTCAAATTCCCTCCCTTTTCACTTAATCCTAGCCTAAAAACATTCATGAAGGTGGTAGAGGATGAGCTCTCACAGATTAGGTTAGACACTTCCCCTGATACCAACTTGGGTGAACAGGAGACGCTGGCACTGAATTTATTAAGAGAACAAAAGGAATGGGTGATAAAACCCTCCGACAAAGGGGGCAATATAGTCATCATGACCAGCACAGATTATCGAGATATGTGTATGGACCTGCTGGGGAACCGGCAGTGTTATAGGAGGGTATCCATGTCGAGGGCCACCAGATGTCGGGCCGACCTGGTAGCCATAATTGATGATGCGGTTGCTCGCAATATAATTAACGAAGAGACGAGTCAATTTCTTAAGGTAGTAAATCCCATCACACCTACGTTTTATTCCTTACCGAAGGTGCATAAATGTTTGGGTAAGCCCCCTGGGCGCCCGATTGTTTCGGGGAAGGGATCCCTCACGGAGAAAATTAGCATCTATCTAGATAAGCACTTACAGCCGCATGTGCAGAGCTTACCTTCATATGTTAGGGATACGTTGCATCTATTGCAAATTTTGAATGGCTTACAGGTTCCGATTGGCACAAGTCTGGTGGCCCTCGATGTGGAGGCCTTGTATTCAAGTATCCCCCATGACAGGGGGGTAATGGCTGTGGGTACGTTTTTGGGTGAATTGAGTATCATGCATGCAGCCCATAATGGATTTTTGTTATCCTTGGAATTTTTACTCTGTAATAACATTTTTGTTTTTGAGGAAACTCACTACCTCCAGGTGCAGGGCGCAGCGATGGGGACCACATGTGCCCCGTCGTATGCGAACCTGTACCTGGGGGAGTGGGAACGGGAGATTTTTTCTGATGACTCTATGTCGATGTACCTGTGCCACATTGTGGCGTGGCACAGGTACATCGACGATATTCTGCTGTTCTGGACGGGTGGGCGTAAATTGCTCACAGATTTTGTAGCTCGCTTGAACACAAATGAACGCAATTTGCGATTTACGTTTCAGGTGGATGACGCAGTGGTCCCGTTTCTCGACCTAAACATTTCCTTAAGTCTTGATGGCTATGTTTCTACTACCCTTTATAGAAAAGAGACGGCTACCAACTCATTATTGAGAGCAGATAGCTTCCATCCCTCACATACTGTCAGGGGGATTCCCACTGGTCAGTACCTGAGGATGCGTAGAAACTGCTCAGAGATGGCCACCTTTGAAAAGGAGGCCAGAGATTTGCGTAATAGGTTCAGAGAGAGGGGCTACCGGGATGTCCACCTCAGACGTGCATATCAGCGTGCGATGCATACTGATCGTGAGGCGTTAATAGGGGTACAACATCACCCCGCACGTGCACAGAACGATGTGCGTTTCTGTACAAGATTTTGTGTCCAGCATGGCCTTATCATGGACGTCCTTAGACGTCACTGGTATATTCTACGTAATGATCCTAAATTGAGTGCCATTGTTCCTGAGTCACCGAATGTTTCGTTCAGGAGAGCCCCGTCGTTAAGAGATTTATTGGTCAATAGTCATTTTCCTGGTACGGGTGGTACCCCCAAACACTGTAAGGTCACTGGGACCTACAGATGTGGCGGTTGCACGGTCTGCAGGTTTATGCAGGTGGGTCGGGTGGTTGAGCTACCGAACGGTAGGACCTGGACCCTTGCTCACTTTGTTAACTGCAACACCATTCTGGTGATTTATCTCTTGGTCTGCCCGTGTGGAGCTTTCTACGTGGGCAAGACCAAGAGGGAACTGAGGAGACGTATTAATGAGCATATAACTAAAATAAAGAGCAAGGATCCAGAGGTTCCGTCACCGGTGGCCCGCCACTTTAAAAACGTCCATGGTGGGAACTACAATGGCTTGAGAGTCATTGGGTTGGACCGTATCCATACTAACATTCGAGGTGGAAATTTTGATAGGCTAGCCCTCCAGCGCGAGGCACGCTGGATTTATGAATTAAAAGCCACTACCCCCCCGGGCCTCAATGACTCCCAGAGTTATGCCCCCTTCTTGCCACTTTAGACTGCTCGCTGTTCTGGTGTTGTGTGTTCTCTGGCGCACCTACCGTTGCGGTGTTGCCTTGTGACACGTGCCTTTTGGCCTGTGTGGCCATGAGTCATGGTCCTAGCTTGGCGTTATAGTCCAGCTACACATCATGTGGCCCCTCTAATAATTTTTTGATATAACTATGACCTGGGATTGTTTACCCACTTGAGGAGGTAGGGACTTGATTTGCCCTTAACCTTCCTCTATATATGAAATGTTTATATATTTTTTTGATTTTGGTTTTGGATTTTTGGCCACATATCCACAATATACTTAGTTCAGGATAGTTTTTGAATATAATGCGGCCATTTTGCTCTTCTGCCCTCCCCTCCCGTCCCTGGTCGCAGCTTGCGTTCCAGTGATGCGGAGGGAGGAGGTGGTGAGCGTGGCTGATGACTGGCCGGAGTTTAGTATATATGGGAAGTGTGTGCATGGTGACGTGAGCTTGCTGACACGCCCCCTCGAGAAAGCCGGAAGTGAGCCGGCGAAACATGTCGGGTACACACGGCGTGCGAGTGTGACCCACGTGGAGCGAGCCTACCCTCCACTGCTCTCCATTCACCTGCCTGACTGCCGGATTGCTGTTCATTGGATCTGCCCTGCATTGCTTCTCCGCTCCACTACATTGCCAGGACGGAACTTCGTGTGTCTCCGTGACTGTTTCCGTGAGACCTAGATGCCGCCTGTGGACTACAAATACAAAATGCCTATTTCCATCGTGCCGGGCAGATGAACTGCACAATGTCTTGATGGGACATTTACCATCCCGCAAACTTCATGGAGCTGGTAGAGTATACGGAATAAGCTGGCAATCAATGTGTTTGATACACTGTACGCTATTTATGCTGCTTCCATAGCCTATGACTCTTGAACTGGCTCTTGCATTTCGCAATGAGGCGCTGCTATCTTGCTTGATGTGCTTGGCTGATACTAACCGATACTAACAAGATTGATCATGTTTCCATTCAAATGAGAAGCTATAACTAAACATAAGGCAGATGTTCTGCGGACATTTGGGCATAACCCACTCAGTGATCACTGCAACTGAACTTTTTTGGCTGTATGTGTATGTGGTTGGATGGATGAGGGTGCAGGGTCGGCCGACCACTTTGTGGGTGCATACTTTTTATGAAAAAATTATTTTATTAAGGTTCTCAATAAAAATTTGTATGTTTATAATATATTGAATTACGTTGGTCATTTGGAGTGTACTCTCTCCTCTATCTAGCCTAACACACTTTGTCACAACAGGGGAGAATGACAGCACCAGATGACTCACATTCACCTATTGCGATCCAAGCAATAGAGGTCCCGTCATCCGGAGCCCATCTGTCTCCTCTAGAGTGCTGCCGCTCTGTTACTACTGCTATTACTACTTCCTACTCCCTGTCTGATCTGAGAATCAGGAAGTTCAGAGCGAGCGGCTGCACTGTAGAAGAGACAGATGGGTTTCAGATGACGGAATCTCTATCGCTTGGATCATGGATAGGTGAGTGAGCGTTTGCCATCTGCTGCTATCATTCTTGCTGCAGCTGTGGTTCTCTGTGGGAAGGGAGGGAGGGGTGGGCAGCGGCAGAGCACACAGTAGCAGGAAGGAGGAGAGCCTGGCTCTGAAGACAATCAGCAGCGCACGGCATCATTTGACAAGACAAGACAAATAACATTTATATCGTGCTTTTCTCCTGGCGGACTCAAAGTGCGAGAGCTGTAGCCACTAGGACGCGCCCTATAGGCAGTAGCAGTGTTAGAGAGACTTGCCTAAGGTCTCCTACTGAATAGGTGCTGGCTTACTGAACAGGCAGAGCCGAGATTCGAACCCTGGTCCCCTGTGTCAGAGGCAGAGCCCTTAAAGGGACTCCGAGCAGTGCCTGTGGGTATGCCTTTAAGCATACCAACAACTAATTAATTACATCCTCACACCTACCAGCATAATGTTTGTGATTAGACCCCCCTGGGTTCCTTATATTTCATTACATTGTGCTGAATCGAGCTGCCGACTTTGGAGAAAAGTCGTCCTGTGTAATACAATGTAACTATGGAAAGAGGCATATCATTTTGAAGCTCTCTTTCTCCTTTTCCAATGATAGATAAACTGCCACCCTACGCCTTTTAGTTTTCGCTATTTTCACGATCGATCACGGAAATAGCGAAAACTAAAAGGCATAGGGTGGCGGTTTATATATCATTGGAAAGAGGAGAAAGAGCTTTAAAATGATATGCATCTTTCCATAGTTACTGCACTGCTCAGAGTCCCTTTAACCAGTATACCATCCAGCCACCGCTGACAGGATGACGAGGGCTGGTTTATGTGCTGATGGGGCCCTTTTTGACTCTGAGTGGGGCCCCAAGCGACTGCTTTTGTTGCCTGGTCGGTAATCCGGCCCTGCCCTGCGCCTCCTTGGCCACACTTTAAGTTTCTGTACGACGTGTGCTTTGCCCAAAAGGCACATACTTGCTAGTGTGTCATTAAGGGGTTCGTGCAAATATTATGTTGGGATGGTTTGATATAGTCATGTTGTTTTACAGCAGACCTTAGGTGTGAATGGAAAGCAGAGTAGGACATCACCTCACTGCGTGGCAATGTGTATAAAGAATTTCAATAATTTGTCTAAATGTGGATAACTGCAGCATCCCTTTAGCTCATTGCTAAATGGCAGCCATATTGTATGACTTAGCAGCCTTTGGAGCTTTTTAATGCATTCACTCATGTTAGTGGAAATTTACAGGACTAAGTCTTGACTTTACTTGAGAGTTTCTGCTGACACATCTATTTCCAATTGACCTTATTTAACCCACTGCTGTGATCCTATTTCCCTACCTATCAAAGTCAGCATAGATGGAGTGGAATTAATGCCTGTGTGTCAGTTTTCTGAGGGAGGTAATTACAGAGAACATATTGCAGCAGTAACCAAACTTTTACATAGTTCTTTCTCCCTGCAGCATCCATTGTTACATTAAAGTGAACCTCCAGACTAAAAATCTACTCAGCAGCACTGAAAAGGCTTGGTGTTTCTTTAACAGGTTCACAGCATGAGAACTTTGTTTTTCATACCCAAGCCTAATTTTTAGCTGTTTAGAAGCTAAGCTCCGCCCATCTGCTGTGCAAAGCACGATGGGATATATGATGTTGTTCTCATTGCCTAGTGACTGGGAGGGGTGATTAGGACACAGGACAGTTGGAACTGTGTCTCATGCTCCCTGTCATCTCCTTTTAACCAAAAAGATGGCTGCCCTTATAATATCACAAACATTTGTTGTTTAAAACAGGGTGGGTAAGAGATTATATTACCTATCTATTTTAATTAACATAACTAATGTAACTTAATGACAGTATGTTTGTTTAGGCTGAAGTTCCTCTTTAATGTCAGCCCCTGCATTACAGCTGAACCAGAAGGAGGTCCCTTGACAGTGTCATCTGTGTTCTCTTTATAGACACAGCAGAGGTGATGTGTTTCCCAGTCTGCTCATAGTGATAGAAAAGAGATAGGAAAATAGCTTAGACAGCATGCAATATAAGCTTCTTTACACATTTCATGGGAAGCCTCTGTCTTTTTGTAGAAAAGGGATTTGAAGAGAAACTTTAGCAAATAGGAGGAAAAAATAGCTCAGTACATTGCAAAGTGAGAAGTTAAAAAACAGAAGAGAGATCAAGAAATTATTGATATTCATCATGTAATTTGTGCTCGCAATCATCTTTACTACTGGCAGACATGAAAAAACTGACAGCACCAACTGCCATTATCTATAACCACACCCCCTAATAATGCAATAGGCTGAAAGAATGTTTGTTTGTTTTTGTTTTTTATAGATATACATACGCACAGAGGGAGATACTAATTGCTTGGCAGTTGGACATAGCTGTTATTTCCCACAATGCAAATAAGTTCACAGACAGGAAACTGTCAGGACCATGGCCCTGACATCACACTGTGTGATGGATTATACCACAATATCAGCCATACAGACCTCCTCTTGATGATCTATTTGAGAAAGGGTAAAGATTTCTCGTGGGCAAGGGTGTATGAGCTACTGATTGGGATGAAGTTTAATCCTTGGTTACAATTACTCTTTAAAGCAGAATATAACTCTGCATTTAAACTTTGCTCTAAAACATTATTTACAGCATATTATATGCAACCAGCATTTTTTTTTACTAGACCAGCATTGGAAGGGTTACACACAGAGTTTTAAAGTTCGGTGGAGAGAAATGCAGACACATCTGAAGCTTAGATAGATACATTTAACTAAACAGAATGTAACAACTGTGGAATGTGACTCACTGCAGGAGCTGGAGGACAGCCAAAGAGTGTGTAACATTCCTCACTTGTTACATTCTGTTTAGTTAAATGTATCTATGTAAGCTTCGGATGAGTCTGCAGTTCTCTCCACAGAACTTTAAATCTCTGTGTGTAACCCTTCCAATGCTGGTCTAGTAAAAAAAAAATGCTGGTTGCATATAATATGCTGTAAATAATGTTTTAGAGCAAAGTTGAAATGCAGGGTTATATTTCGCTTTAAGGAGATACTAAAGGAAATCTATACACATGTTAAAGCACGGGTCCAACTGCAGGCTACCTCAGAGGGGCTCACAATCTAATCCCCACCATAGTCATATGTCTATATGGTGTGGTGCATGTATCATGGTCTAGGGCCAGTTTTAGGGGGAAGCCAATTAACTTATCTGTATCTTTTTGGGATGTGGTTGGAACTGGAGGAACCCCACGTAGACACGGGGAGAACATACATACTCCTTGCAGATGTTGACCTGGCTGGGATTCGAACTGGGGACCCAGCGCTGCAAGGCGAGAGCACTAACCACTACGTCACCCTGCTTCCCGGATTGTGGATACTATGAACATGTTGTGTAGGCATACTCTCATACTACATGGGAGTGCAACAAGATCTCTAAACATAAACACAAAGGCATTGGTACTCACCATTGTACAAGCTGTACAAACATGGAAGCCAGAAGGTAGTCGGCAGCCATGACAGAGGTAAGAGGGTGGTCAGTAGCCATACCAGAGGTCAGATTCCAAAGAGTGGTCTTGAGCCGTGCCAGAGGTCTATCCAGAAGGCCAAGTAAAGGCCAAAGGTAAAGAAAAAATGTGCAGTGAAAGAGTAAAAAAGAAAATCCCTAAGCACTAATGATTTGAAAAGCTCTTGCTAATGCAATGCTATGAGTGATATTTATGAAACCGCATGGAACAAACATACCGACCGGTAGCATTACATTAGCAAGAGCTTTCAAATGCACAAGTGCTTAGAAATAGCTCTTGCTGGTTCACCCCAATGGAGTAAAAATAAATCCCTAAAAGTGGAAAACTGTGTTGTAGAATTCAAGGCAGGGATTATGGCACAGTGCTGCTTTTACTGGGCATCTTGGACAGTGGTATCGGGGGGTATCGGGGGTAATTTCTCCTTTTTACAGCAAACCGTGCATCATTTTGTGGATGCTGCTTGGGACTGAGGGGGGGGGGGGGGGTATTGGGAGAAAAATGCCTTGCTTGTAGTATTATGGGTTTACAGCAGGTTGTCCAGATTGGAATAGCAGTGATGTTATAACCTGCTCTTGGAATTTGAGGAAAGTGCCCCATTGCCTGCATCAGATATATTGCTACTTTCTTTTACCAGGCCTTCATTTTCCTGTCAGTCCTTTATGGCCCAAGCATCTGGTTGGCCACGTCTACTGCCCCCATGAATTTATAATCTACAATGGCCACTGGTTTATCTATGCTTTCTATTTGAGACCTCATCTCTGTTATAGCCTTAGAGTGGATGGTGGTCAGAACTAAGACATTCCTCTTATCTTTAATTTTAGGGCAAGCAGCTCATTGCTCTTATTACTGTGGGTCTACCCTCTCATTAACTTTTTATTCAGCACCCATGGTGGCAGTCCTTTCCTGTCTGCCCTAACAGTTCCGCAGGCTGGAGTCTGAGAAAATAAACATTTAAACAAAGGGACTGTAAAGATTGTCCACGTGGCATCCTTAATGAAAGTAGAGGGTTCAGCCAGTCCAGGACTATCCTCTCTACTTGTACCCATGTAGGGAGGGCATCCAGCAGGCTCTATTACGATCTTAAACTAAAAAGTATATCCACTCCCACAGCTTGTAGAGTTTTACCTCATAACATGGAGATGTACTGCTTGAACCCTAGACTTCTGTGGAATGGGACTAGGGACTCATCTATAGCTATTTTTTGCTCTGGTGTACATGTTTCTTGGAATGTTTTGTTAAAATGATTGATGAGGGGCCGTGATTTGAAAAGCCAGTCATGGGGTGGCTTGTCATGGGGAAGATGCTCTGGGTTGTTGTTAAAGTGCAAGCAGTTTAACAACATTTGGTATCGGCATCTAGGCATAGGGCATATAATGTATATGATCTTTGAACTAGTATTGGTGTTGCTCTGGTTTAGGACAAAGGCCTATGTTAAAGGTCAAGACCAAAAAGACCTTTAGCTCAGGGGTAATTGTGGGTATCCAATTTGCTGCAAAATGTGTGGTGGGATTGGGCACTAGACACTGGTGGATGTAAATATTTGTCTGTTTGTAAATATATTGTAGGAACATTTCTGGCATGAACAGACCAAAGAAATCAATAGGCTGCATATTCCCGGTGTCCACTAGTATTCCACTCCTGTCTATGAAAGGAGAGCCACCATTGTGGGTGACTGAGTTCATAGGGTAGCTTGGGCCTCTATGCTACTGGCTGGAATGCTCTGCCTTGGCCTAGCAGCCCCCTGACCTCTTTGTTGGTGGTAGCAAAAGGTCATTCCCCTTCTGATGCTGTGTTGGTGTCACTACAGCCTCCCACTTGCACCTCTTTCATCATAGCTCGCTGAAGTGTTGGTGGCCCAGCAGACTCAGAATCTCCTACCCCCTTCTCCTAGTGCTCCACAGGAGGGTACAGTGGGAGGAGGTGGATGAGGTCAGGTAATGGGGCTGTGCAGAAGAAGAAACCCCCATGTCAGAATCCGCTCTGCTGGCCTTGATTCCCTGGACAGTTTTGTTTCCTATGCAGGTTGCATAGTTCAGTCCAGGGAAAAGATGCCTTTCTGTCAGTTTGCAAGGCTAACTGATTTGCATCTACTTATCTTGCAATCTGCTTGCCTGCTTCCTTTGAAGGTTTCCAGTATAAATGTCACTTCCTCCCAGAATTCCTTGCTCGACATAGTTCCTGATTAAGGAGACTAACTTTAGAGCCTCAGCATCTTTGTTGCTAATATTCTAGTGTAGTTTATTCTTGGGGAGTGCTCCTTGCACTCCTAGTAGTGCAGTCAGGTTTGTGTATAATTTGTACTGCCTATTCTGTCTTGTCTTGTCCGTGCGATTGTACTATCGCCAGCGGTGGCTGACAGTGAATCGTTCTGTCCTGTTCCTAGCTCGCATTCGCCCTAGCGTTAGAGGAGGTGGATCTTCCTTGTCTGAATCTTGGAGTATAACCTTAGCTGCGGTTGCTACTGGTTACTCCTTCAGTCTGTCTTGTCTGGAATGAACGCTTGCTGTTGTCTGGTGTGAGGCAACCGATTAGCAAGCGTTCCCCTCTTGTCTGTATCTTGGAGTATAACCTTAGCTGCGGTTGCTACTGGTTACTCCTTCTGTCTGTTTTGTCTGGAAAGAACGCTTGCTGTTGTCTGGTGTGTGACAACTAGAGATGAGCGTAATGACGTAATTACGATTTCGCGAAATTAGTGTAATTACGATTATGGCCGTAAGTACATAATCGTAATGAAGAAGGATTTCGCGAAATTTCGCGTAAGCGTAATTTTTCGCGTAATTTTCGCATTACAGTGGGTATTACGAAATTAATGCGTATGGCCATGCTCCCAAGCGGAAAAGTTGACGCATGGATCAATGTTAGGTAGCCGCCGACTTTAAGGGTTAATAGCAAAGCCCCCTTAAATGCTAAGAGCCTCAAATTTGGAGAATATATTAAGGAGATCAGGAGGAATAAGAGGAAAATTTTTTTTTTCAAAAAGACCTTATAGTTTTTGAGAAAATCGATGTTAAAGTTTCAAAGTAAAAATGTATACAGTTAAAAACCCGCCGACTTTAACGGTTAATAGCAAAGCCTGCTTAAAGTTTAGGAACACCAAATTCCTAGGGTATATTAAAGAGAATCTGTATTGTTAAAATCGCACAAAAGTAAACATACCAGTGCGTTAGGGGACATCTCCTATTACCCTCTGTCACAATTTCGCCGCTCCTCGCCGCATTAAAAGTGGTTAAAAACAGTTTTAAAAAGTTTGTTTGTAAACAAACAAAATGGCCACCAAAACAGGAAGTAGGTTGATGTACAGTATGTCCACACATAGAAAATACATCCATACATAAGCAGGCTGTATACAGCATTCCTTTTGAATCTCAAGAGATCATTTGTGTGTTTCTTTCCCCCATGCACTGAAGTTTCAGGCTGCTCTTTTCTTCTTGCAAACAGCTTTGCCCTTGTTTGTAATTCCTCAGTATGTGAAAGCCCAGCCAGCTCAGAGGACGATTTATCCAGCTGATTAGAGCAGCTTCTCTCTTCTCTCTTATCTAAATAACACACAGGCAGTGTGCAGAGAGGGGCCAGAAAGGGTGAGTTCATAGCAGAACCACAACACTGAAGATCTTGGCAGCCTTCCAGACACAGGCCGACAAGTCTGACAGGGGAAAGATACATTGATTTATTACAGAGACTGTCATAGTAGAAAGTGCTGCAGTAAGCCAGAACACATTAGAATAGCTTTTGGAACATGTAGGATGATAAAAAACAGGATGCAATTTTTGTTACGGAGTCTCTTTAAGGGGATCAGTGGGAATAAGAGGAAACATTTTTTTTTCAAAAAGACCTTATAGTTTTTGAGAAAATCGGTTTTTAAGTTTCAAGGGCAAAAATGTCTTTTAAATGCGGAAAATGTCTTTTTTTTTTTTGCACAGGTAACAATAGTGTATTATTTTCATAGATTCCCCCAAGTAGGAAGAGTTTTACTTACTTCGTTCTGAGTGTGAGAAATATAAAAAAAAATGACGTGGGGTCCCCCCTCCCAGACCTCTTTAACCCCTTGTCCCCCATGCAGGCTGGGATAGCCAGAATGCGGAGCACCGGCCGCATGGGGCTCCGCACCCTGACTATACCAGCCCGCATGGTCCATGGATTGGGGGGTCTCGGAAGGGGAGGGGCATCCAAGCTTTCCCCTCCCCCTCCGAGCCCTTGTCCAATCCAAGGACAAGGGGCTCTTCTCCACCTCCGATGGGCGGTGGAGGTGGAGGCCGCGATTTCCTGGGGGGGGGGGGATTCATGGTGGAATCTGGGAGTCCCCTTTACAAAGGGGTCCCCCAGATGCCCACCCCCCCTCCCAGGAGATATGAGTATAGAGGTACTTGTACCCCTTACCCATTTCCTTTAAGAGTTAAAAGTAAATAAACACACAAACACTTAGAAAAAGTATTTTAATTGAACAAAAAAACATAACCACGAAAAAAGTCCTTTAATATTCTTAATTAACCAATAATACTTACCTGTCCCTTTAAATAAATGATCCCTCGCAATATCCTCGGAAATGTTCTATCAGTTACAATGTAACAAAGTTATTACAATGTAACAACTTTGTTACATTGTAACTACGCCGCACCCGACGTCACTCGCCGCTCAGCCGCCGCATACGCGTCCGTGCAGGACGCTAAGTCCCCGCTGGCCCCCGCTGTCCACCCCGCCCACATCTGTCACCCACATGTCACCCACATGTGGGTGACATGTGGGTGACATGTGGGAGAGGCGGGGAGGGCAGCGGAGCCGGCGGAACTTAGCGTCCTGCACGGAGTCCGGACCCGACAGAGCTCTGAGCTATATAGCTCAGAGCTCTCTAAGCATCTTTGAATTTGGGCTCCAAGGAGCCCCATTGGTCCTTAGCAGACCAATGGGGTTCCTTCAAATCAGAAGGAACCCCATTGGTCTGCTAAGGACCAATGGGGCTCCTTGGAGCCCAAATACAAAGATGCTTAGAGAGCTCTGAGCTATATAGCTCAGAGCTCTGTCGGGTCCGTGCAGCACGGACGCGTATGCGGCGGCTGAGCGGCGAGTGGCGTCGGGTGCGGCGTAGCTACAATGTAACAAAGTTGTTACATTGTAATAACTTTGTTACATTGTAACTGATAGAACATTTCCGAGGATATTGCGAGGGATCATTTATTTAAAGGGACAGGTAAGTATTAATGGTTAATTAAGAATATTAAAGGACTTTTTTCGTGGTTATGTTTTTTGTTCAATTAAAATACTTTTTCTAAGTGTTTGTGTGTTTATTTACTTTTAACTCTTAAAGGAAATGGGTAAGGGGTACAAGTACCTCTATACTCATTTCTCCTGGGAGGGGGGGTGGGCATCTGGGGGACCCCTTTTTAAAGGGGACTCCCAGATTCAACCATGAGAGGCGCTTAATTTGAATCCTTGTGCAGATTGTTTGATACTCCTCCCTATATTGCCTGATGAAGCGGGGTTGAACCTGCGAAACGCGTTGCATTTCTTTTTGGAGTTCCTAATAAATGTGTTTGACTGTCTGAATCGCAGTCGTTGTCGTGTCTGCTTGAGGGAGGTAAGACCACCACTTCCTCCTTCAATTTTGCCATTTAAGTTGGTTTTTAAGCTCATTTAATCTAATCTTATACTTTTGGCGCCTCTGTTCATTGCATACAAGTGTTCATTTGTTAGTCAGGGTTGGTACGTTTTGTCACTGTTGCGCTTAACGTGCGGTGACCGTGTTTAGCTACTTCATTTGTTATTTTCCTTGGCCTTCACATTTTACCTATTGCTGTATCTTCCTTTATGCTCTGTCTTTACTCAGTCTTGTATCTCTGATAGGAATCGCCTCTTGTGCGATTGGTTTTCACACTCTGGTCTGTTTCATATGTCTATCGTCGCCGGGGGGGCGACTAGATTGGTAGACATTCATAGTCTGTTTCTGTTCCTGTTCTCTACTATCTTGTTATCTTGTTTCTGTTTGCTCTGTTCTGTTTCAAGTCGTGCAATTCCAATCTGACATCTGTGGTTGTACAGAGAACCTGCGTCTCTGTACTCCACAGCTCTACCTGCTGGTTGGAATTTCCCTCTGCATATGTGTTTGCACATACTGGGTACACTTCTTCCGTGATTGTGGGGATTCCCATCTGCTTCAGCGCACCTGGAGTGCGCTGTCGGTGGAAATCGACCGCAGATCATTACACCCCACCATGCTGGCAGTGGCAGCTCTATACTTTGTGCACATAAATATCTCTTACTCATGGGACTAAGTTTCCAAGAAAATACCTGAGGGTGGTGGCACCCAAAATGTATAAAATAACTAAAAACAGTTTAAAAAGAGGGGTATAATTGGCTTACCTCTCCCCAAGGCCTCAAAGAAGTCAATATGACTTGATATTCTATCAAAGGTTTATTGCACACAGTAGGTTTTCAACAATGCATTTTGTGGAGTTTTTCTGCTTCCTTAGGTCAAATAGCAACCACAAAAAATGTTTTAAATAGCCAAAGAGAATTTCTCTGGAATGGCTGCATCTGAATGTATGATTAAAACTGTAGCCACCTATTCACCTTTACTACCAGTGGAAACTCTGGGGGGTGAACAGGTTTCAGGCAAATTGGGCGCATCCAGCTTCTGAATAAATCAGGTGCCACTATAGACTTTAATTGAAAATATCGGCATGCCGGACACAAAGGGGAAATTCAGGCACCAGACGCTACCTTGTACTTAAAGAGAACCTAAACTGAGAAGGATATGGAGTTTTCCTTTTAAAATAATACCAGTTGTGGGACACTCCTGCTGATCCTGTGTCTCTAATACTTGTAGCCACAGCCCATCAACAAGCATGCAGATCAGGTGCTCTGAGTCTGACTGAAGTCAGACTGGATTAGCTGCATGCTTGTTTCAGGTGTGTGATTCAGCCACTACAGCAGTCAAAGAGATCAGCAGGACTGACAAGAAACTGGTATTGTTTAAAAGGAAACACCCATATCCCTCTCAGTTTAGGATCCCTTTAACTTATCATGCTGGTTTTTTTTTTCTTCATTTTTTTTGTGCAGAGGGGATGGTTAAGATTAGGCAGAGAGTTAGCCTTCACCAAGGTGTTTTAGGGTTAGGCACCACCAGGGGGGTCTTAGGGTTAGGCACCACAAAGGGGGGGGGGACTTAGGGTCAGGCACCACCTGGGGAGGGTCTTAGGGTTAGGTAACACCAGAGTGGTCTTAGGGTTAGGCACTACCAGGGGGTTTAGGGTTAGGCATCAGTAATGGAGGGTTCTGTGTGAGAGTAGGGTTAGGTTTACCGATAGTAAAATATCAGATATTTTACTGTAAGGATCTGCACATGCAGATCCTTATCAAGACAATGCAAAAGCAAGGAATCACATATATGAAAATACTGAGATCTGCACAGGTTGGATTTGAAGGTGAATAAACATGTTTATTTACAGAAGTGTAAACCGTGCCCCGATATCACCCTCGCTGCAAGGCGAGAGCACTAACCACTACGTCACCCTGCTTCCCGGATTGTGGATACTATGAACATGTTGTGTAGGCATACTCTCATACTACATGGGAGTGCAACAAGATCTCTAAACATAAACACAAAGGCATTGGTACTCACCATTGTACAAGCTGTACAAACATGGAAGCCAGAAGGTAGTCGGCAGCCATGACAGAGGTAAGAGGGTGGTCAGTAGCCATACCAGAGGTCAGATTCCAAAGAGTGGTCTTGAGCCGTGCCAGAGGTCTATCCAGAAGGCCAAGTAAAGGCCAAAGGTAAAGAAAAAATGTGCAGTGAAAGAGTAAAAAAGAAAATCCCTAAGCACTAATGATTTGAAAAGCTCTTGCTAATGCAATGCTATGAGTGATATTTATGAAACCGCATGGAACAAACATACCGACCGGTAGCATTACATTAGCAAGAGCTTTCAAATGCACAAGTGCTTAGAAATAGCTCTTGCTGGTTCACCCCAATGGAGTAAAAATAAATCCCTAAAAGTGGAAAACTGTGTTGTAGAATTCAAGGCAGGGATTATGGCACAGTGCTGCTTTTACTGGGCATTTTGGACAGTGGTATCGGGGGGTATCGGGGGTAATTTCTCCTTTTTACAGCAAACCGTGCATCATTTTGTGGATGCTGCTTGGGACTGGGGGGGGGGGTATTGGGAGAAAAATGCCTTGCTTGTAGTATTATGGGTTTACAGCAGGTTGTCCAGATTGGAATAGCAGTGATGTTATAACCTGCTCTTGGAATTTGAGGAAAGTGCCCCATTGCCTGCATCAGATATATTGCTACTTTCTTTTACCAGGCCTTCATTTTCCTGTCAGTCCTTTATGGCCCAAGCATCTGGTTGGCCACGTCTACTGCCCCCATGAATTTATAATCTACAATGGCCACTGGTTTATCTATGCTTTCTATTTGAGACCTCATCTCTGTTATAGCCTTAGAGTGGATGGTGGTCAGAACTAAGACATTCCTCTTATCTTTAATTTTAGGGCAAGCAGCTCATTGCTCTTATTACTGTGGGTCTACCCTCTCATTAACTTTTTATTCAGCACCCATGGTGGCAGTCCTTTCCTGTCTGCCCTAACAGTTCCGCAGGCTGGAGTCTGAGAAAATAAACATTTAAACAAAGGGACTGTAAAGATTGTCCACGTGGCATCCTTAATGAAAGTAGAGGGTTCAGCCAGTCCAGGACTATCCTCTCTACTTGTACCCATGTAGGGAGGGCATCCAGCAGGCTCTATTACGATCTTAAACTAAAAAGTATATCCACTCCCACAGCTTGTAGAGTTTTACCTCATAACATGGAGAATCTGGGAGAATCTGGGAATCTGGGAGTCCCCTTTAAAAAGGGGTCCCCCAGATGCCCACCCCCCCTCCCAGGAGAAATGAGTATAGAGGTACTTGTACCCCTTACCCATTTCCTTTAAGAGTTAAAAGTAAATAAACACACAAACACTTAGAAAAAGTATTTTAATTGAACAAAAAAACATAACCACGAAAAAAGTCCTTTAATATTCTTAATTAACCAATAATACTTACCTGTCCCTTTAAATAAATGATCCCTCGCAATATCCTTGGAAATGTTCTATCAGTTACAATGTAACAAAGTTATTACAATGTAACAACTTTGTTACATTGTAACTACGCCGCACCCGACGTCACTCGCCGCTCAGCCGCCGCATACGCGTCCGAGCAGGACGCTAAGTCCCCGCTGGCCCCCGCTGTCCACCCCGCCCACATCTGTCACCCACATGTCACCCACATGTGGGTGACATGTGGGTGACATGTGGGAGAGGCGGGGAGGGCAGCGGAGCCGGCGGAACTTAGCGTCCTGCACGGAGTCCGGACCCGACAGAGCTCTGAGCTATATAGCTCAGAGCTCTCTAAGCATCTTTGAATTTGGGCTCCAAGGAGCCCCATTGGTCCTTAGCAGACCAATGGGGTTCCTTCAAATCAGAAGGAACCCCATTGGTCTGCTAAGGACCAATGGGGCTCCTTGGAGCCCAAATACAAAGATGCTTAGAGAGCTCTGAGCTATATAGCTCAGAGCTCTGTCGGGTCCGTGCAGCACGGACGCGTATGCGGCGGCTGAGCGGCGAGTGGCGTCGGGTGCGGCGTAGCTACAATGTAACAAAGTTGTTACATTGTAATAACTTTGTTACATTGTAACTGATAGAACATTTCCGAGGATATTGCGAGGGATCATTTATTTAAAGGGACAGGTAAGTATTAATGGTTACTTAAGAATATTAAAGGACTTTTTTCGTGGTTATGTTTTTTGTTCAATTAAAATACTTTTTCTAAGTGTTTGTGTGTTTATTTACTTTTAACTCTTAAAGGAAATGGGTAAGGGGTACAAGTACCTCTATACTCATTTCTCCTGGGAGGGGGGGTGGGCATCTGGGGGACCCCTTTTTAAAGGGGACTCCCAGATTCAACCATGAGAGGCGCTTAATTTGAATCCTTGTGCAGATTGTTTGATACTCCTCCCTATATTGCCTGATGAAGCGGGGTTGAACCTGTGAAACGCGTTGCATTTCTTTTTGGAGTTCCTAATAAATGTGTTTGACTGTCTGAATCGCAGTCGTTGTTGTGTCTGCTTGAGGGAGGTAAGACCACCACTTCCTCCTTCAATTTTGCCATTTAAGTAGGTTTTTAAGCTCATTTAATCTAATCTTATACTTTTGGCGCCTCTGTTCATTGCATACAAGTGTTCATTTGTTAGTCAGGGTTGGTACGTTTTGTCACTGTTGCGCTTAACGTGCGGTGACCGTGTTTAGCTACTTCATTTGTTATTTTCCTTGGCCTTCACATTTTACCTATTGCTGTATCTTCCTTTATGCTCTGTCTTTACTCAGTCTTGTATCTCTGATAGGAATCGCCTCTTGTGCGATTGGTTTTCACACTCTGGTCTGTTTCATATGTCTATCGTCGCCGGGGGGCGACTAGATTGGTAGACATTCATAGTCTGTTTCTGTTCCTGTTCTCTACTATCTTGTTATCTTGTTTCTGTTTGCTCTGTTCTGTTTCAAGTCGTGCAATTCCAATCTGACATCTGTGGTTGTACAGAGAACCTGCGTCTCTGTACTCCACAGCTCTACCTGCTGGTTGGAATTTCCCTCTGCATATGTGTTTGCACATACTGGGTACACTTCTTCCGTGATTGTGGGGATTCCCATCTGCTTCAGCGCACCTGGAGTGCGCTGTCGGTGGAAATCGACCGCAGATCATTACACCCCACCATGCTGGCAGTGGCAGCTCTATACTTTGTGCACATAAATATATCTTACTCATGGGACTAAGTTTCCAAGAAAATACCTGAGGGTGGTGGCACCCAAAATGTATAAAATAACTAAAAACAGTTTAAAAAGAGGGGTATAATTGGCTTACCTCTCCCCAAGGCCTCAAAGAAGTCAATATGACTTGATATTCTATCAAAGGTTTATTGCACACAGTAGGTTTTCAACAATGCATTTTGTGGAGTTTTTCTGCTTCCTTAGGTCAAATAGCAACCACAAAAAATGTTTTAAATAGCCAAAGAGAATTTCTCTGGAATGGCTGCATCTGAATGTATGATTAAAACTGTAGCCACCTATTCACCTTTACTACCAGTGGAAACTCTGGGGGGTGAACAGGTTTCAGGCAAATTGGGCGCATCCAGCTTCTGAATAAATCAGGTGCCACTATAGACTTTAATTGAAAATATCGGCATGCCGGACACAAAGGGGAAATTCAGGCACCAGACGCTACCTTGTACTTAAAGAGAACCTAAACTGAGAAGGATATGGAGTTTTCCTTTTAAAATAATACCAGTTGTGGGACACTCCTGCTGATCCTGTGTCTCTAATACTTGTAGCCACAGCCCATCAACAAGCATGCAGATCAGGTGCTCTGAGTCTGACTGAAGTCAGACTGGATTAGCTGCATGCTTGTTTCAGGTGTGTGATTCAGCCACTACAGCAGTCAAAGAGATCAGCAGGACTGACAAGAAACTGGTATTGTTTAAAAGGAAACACCCATATCCCTCTCAGTTTAGGATCCCTTTAACTTATCATGCTGGTTTTTTTTTTCTTCATTTTTTTTGTGCAGAGGGGATGGTTAAGATTAGGCAGAGAGTTAGCCTTCACCAAGGTGTTTTAGGGTTAGGCACCACCAGGGGGGTCTTAGGGTTAGGCACCACAAAGGGGGGGGGGCTTAGGGTCAGGCACCACCTGGGGAGGGTCTTAGGGTTAGGTAACACCAGAGTGGTCTTAGGGTTAGGCACTATCAGGGGGTTTAGGGTTAGGCATCAGTAATGGAGGGTTCTGTGTGAGAGTAGGGTTAGGTTTACCGATAGTAAAATATCAGATATTTTACTGTAAGGATCTGCACATGCAGATCCTTATCAAGACAATGCAAAAGCAAGGAATCACATATATGAAAATACTGAGATCTGCACAGGTTGGATTTGAAGGTGAATAAACATGTTTATTTACAGAAGTGTAAACCGTGCCCCGATATCACCCTTACTAACTAACTAATATTTACAATGAATATGCAAAGACACGGGTCACACAATATATACACAATAGCAGCACACAGGAACCCGGATCACACAATATAGACAATAATACAATATATACAGACACGTATCAGCAGAATCAGCACACAGGAGAATAGTCGTACAGGCCAGGATCAATGATCAGAATATCAGAAGTATACAGACAGTGGGCAAGAGAATAGTCAGACAAAGCAAGAGGTTAATACCGGGAGATCAATACAAATACAGGAGGCAAGGAGCTAGGAGCAAAGACGGGTGACCAGAGCACAAGGCCTACAGCACAAAATGATCTAGCAATGTTCTTCTGCTAGAGGCAGCCTTATGCTGGGTACACACGTTGCGATTTCCCGCTCGATTAGCGGGATCGATGGGATCGATTTGATTATTTCCAACATGTTCGATCATGTTTCGATGGATACAGCCGTCGATTTTGCATACTTAATATGTATGCAAACACACGTTGCGATTTCCCGCTCGATTTGCAGGATCGATGAGATCGATTTGATTATTTCCAACATGTTCGATCATGTTTCGATGGATACAGCCGTCGATTTTGCATAATTAATATGCAAAATCGACGGCTGTATCCATCGAAACACAATCGAACATGTTGGAAATAATCAAATCGATCTCATCGATCCTGCAAATCGAGCGGGAAATCGCAACGTGTGCACCCAGCATTAAATACTACACAATGGTCAGGTGACTGTTCACAGAGTTCAAGAGATGAGGTGAGACCTCTGCTGGTGGACGGCGGAAGTTCATGTAAAGTCCATAGTGTGACACCAGCAGGAATTCAAACAGGAAGCACATTGACATTTACTAATGAAAATGAACACTTTAAATAATAGAGTATCAGTAAAGTTGCCCATATTCTACTATCGGCAATGTTCCTGCATCTGATTTTCTATGGAGCCCGAAATTCACGTACGTGGGTGAACAATAGCTCTTAGCAAAATAACGGTGTTAAAAATGCAAAACGTTTCCTTAAACATCACTGTGAATATTAAAGAGAAACTCCAACCTAGGATTGAACTTTATCCCAACCAGTAGCTGATACCCCCTTTTAGATGAGAAATATAATGATTTTCACAAACAGACCATCAGGGGGCGCTGTATGACTGATTTTGTGCTGAAACCCCTCCCACAAGAAGCTCTGAGTACCGCGGTACTCTGGGCAAACTGCCACAATGTAACAATGTTCACAGACAGGAATTAGCTGTTTACAGCTGTCTCTAACAGCCAAAACAGCTAGAAGCAGCTACATAACCTGCCCACAGTAAAAATGTCACCATGTAATCAATGTCAGAATGTGAATCTGGGAGAGGAAAGATTTTACAATGAGCAAACACTGACTAAATCATTTATCCATAATTATGGTAAAAAATGAAGCACTTTTTTTTACTACATTATTTTAACTGGAGTTCCTCTATAAGCTGGGCCCATTTTACAAGCTCTTGTGAGAAATATATAGATCTGTGAGTTAAATCAAGTAAATTGTTTGAGAAGCAGGCTTTCAAGAGTTTTCTAATCTGTAAATTCAAATATGGTACATCATATAATAGAAGGCATGACCTAATCCGGCTGTTAGTGACTTGTAATCCCACACATATCATGGAAACAATGCCCTGGATGGCTCATGGTCTTATCAGACCTGTGCAGAACTCTGTTATAAAGTCACTGGTGACACTCTATGAATAAAACAGCTGTGGACGGATTATTTAATCTCTTCAGTGAAGACATAAAAAAAAAAAAAAAAAACACACACAATAATAATTGTCAAGACTTTAATATGTGCTAATGAAACCTGCATTCAACGAGTTTGCCAGCCTTAATTGCTTTCTAATTTGGTTGATGATTTATTCCCAATTACTGAGCCGCTTTCGCAAATCCAGGGCTTAATGCTGACATTTGGTGGGAAGCAGAAAGACCTACAAAAAAGATGCCGTCAAGCTTATGACCCCTCAGGTAACATCGCCGAAGATTAATTTTTGCTCTGCTCAATGTATTTACAGCAGGGCTGAGACATAATGCTGGCATGGAGTTTAATTATTTTTAAAGTACTAATAACCTGAGCTTTTTTTTACGTTTTTATTTTTCTCTAGTGCAGGAACTTTTACACAGATTACCTGTAAGTCTAAAGGTAAAGATACTTTGTGCTACAAAGCAGATAGTACCCTCATTCCATCTGAAAACCTCCACAATTTTCTCCACTTCTGATTATCTACCTCTACTGTTCTCTCCACCCTCGCCTAAGGCCTATCTGCCTCTTCAGTTTTCTCCACCCTCGCCTAACACCTATCTGCCTCTTCAGTTTTGTCCACAGTCGCCTAACGCCTATCTGCCTCTTCAGTTTTCTCCACCCTCGCCTAACGCCTATCTGCCTCTTCAGTTTTCTCCACCCTCGCCTAACGCCTATCTGCCTCTTTAGTTTTCTCCTAGTGTTGGGTGAACAGTGTTCGCCACTGTTCGGGTTCTGCAGAACATCACCCTGTTCGGGTGATGTTCGAGTTCGGCCGAACACCTGATGGTGTTCGGCCAAACCGTTCGGCCACATGGCCGAACTAAGAGCGCATGGCCGAACGTTCCCCGAACGTTCGGCTAGCGCTGTGATTGGCCGAACGGGTCACGTGGTTCGGACCCAAACGCGCTCTGATTGGCCGAACTGTCACGTGGTTCGGGTAAATAAATACCCGAACCACGTCATATCTCCGCCATTTGTCTGTGGGTTTAGCTTTGGGTAGGCAGGCAGGGTAGTTCGCGCTCCAGCCACGCTAGCCAGGGTCCCCCCAGTCATTGTGTCGCTGCTGGGAATAGTAGTACACCGCTTGCTCAGCCACACTATATAGCATTCTGTTTACTGCCACTCTGTGTACCTCGCTCAGCCACACTATATAGCATTCTGTTTACTGTTCTGTGTCTGCTGGGAATAGTAGTACTCCGCTCGCTCAGCCACACTATATAGCATTCTGTTTACTGCCACTCTGTGTACCTCGCTCAGCCACACTATATAGCATTTTGTTTACTGCCACTCTGTGTCTGCTGGGAATAGTAGTACACCGCTCACCCGCCACTGTATAGCATTGTGCTCTGTGTCGCTGCTGGGAATAGTGGTACACCGCTCACCCGCCACTGTATAGCATTGTGCTCTGTGTCGCTGCTGGGAATAGTGGTACACCGCTCAGCCACACTATATAGCATTCTGTTTACTGTTCTGTGTCTGCTGGGAATAGTAGTACACTGCTCGCTCAGCCACACTATATAGCATTCTGTTTACTGCCACTCTGTGTACCTCGCTCAGCCACACTATATAGCATTGTGTTTACTGCCACTCTGTGTCTGCTGGGAACAGTAGTACACCGCTCGCTCAGCCACACTATATAGCATTGTGTTTACTGCCACTCTGTGTCTGCTGGGAACAGTAGTACACTGCCGCTCACTCAGTCACCCCATTACTATATAGCATTGCTGGGATCTGTAGTACTCTGCTCACCCACCCATACCATTGTACTGCCAGTCACTGTGTATATTGCTGGGATCTGTAGTACTTCCCTCACCGTCAACCACTATATAGCATTGCGTACTCTGCCAGTCAGTGTGTATATTGCTGGGATCAGTAATACTCCACTCAACGTCAACCACTATATGAGCTCACCATGAGTTCCTCAGAGACCTCCGCTGTGAGCAGCACTCCCAACAACAGCAACAGCCAACGCCCCACGCAAGCTATAACATCCACCCCAGCAGCCAGTGGTCAGCAGCAGCCCTCCCCGGAGGAGAACGTTGTGTCCATTGGTCCGGCGCCAGAGCGATTATTGAGGGCTGCCATTGAGGAGATGATGGGGCCTGATGTGGAGGAGGAGGTCGGGCTCAGGCCAGCATCCCAAGTTAATGTTGAGGACGATGAGGGGTCTGTGTCTGGGGATGTTGGGGTGGCAAAGGTGGTGGGTGGATCAGACTCAGGAGAAGAGTTGTATGATGAGGATGATGATCGGGACCATCTGTATGTGCCTCAGAGTCCGACCCCGGAAAACATGTTGTATCGTGTGTTTAGGTACTAAAATCTGCGTTCCCACTTCCCAGTACTGCCCGGGTCCACGGATCCATATAATTTTTTGGGCAGCACTATCAAACTGTGGTACTATGAGTGAGTTGCCATGGTCCTTCTGTGCTGTCACACTCACCGTCTGTCTGCAGATGGATTGTTCAACACAGCTACGCCATCTGACATGTAGTCCTTGACCATCTTCTCCAGGCGATTGGTGTTGGAGGACGTGGAACTGCCCGATTGCTGTTCTGTGGGCTGCTGCATGGGTGTCAGAAAATGTTCCCACTCCAAGGACACTGCCAATACCATTCCCTTTTGGGCACTAGCAGCAGCTTGTGTTCTTTGCTGCCCTCCTGGTCCTCCTGGGTTTGCTGAAGTCAGTCTGTCGGCGTACAACTGGCTAGAGAAGGAGGAGGATGTCAATCTCCTCTCTAAAGTCTCCATCCTCAAGGGCCTGCTGGAATTGTTCCATTTTTGACCTGTCTGACACTTTCTTCAATCAGTTTTTTAACATTGTGTTTGTATAAACTGGGTATAAACCCAGTAATTGGTGTTGTCCAGAATAATGAATAATAATGAATAGTGAATAATGCACGGGCCGCGTTCAATGCAGTCTAGCATGAATTGAGCCATGTGTGCCAGAGAATCCTGCCAGACTCCTCTGTCTTCATGTTCTTGTGAGCGTTGTGATTGTTGTGATGCACCATATTCGTCACCAGCATCACTTTCTTCTTCTTCTGCTGTCCATTCCCGCTAAATTGTGCAAGTCCAACGTGCACCGCTCTGTCCCTCGGCAGTGGGGGCATCCAATTCCTGCTCCAACTCCAGCTGTTCCTCGTCCTGTTCTTTGTCATAGTTGGGACCAGCGTTTCCTGAGGCAGGTTGCCTGATGTTGGCATCATCACGCTGATCGTTTTCATCTTCAGATTCCCCCACTTGCATCATGCCAGCGGTTTCCATCTTCAACATTGATTTCTTCAGTAAACACAGCAGTGGTATTGTAATGCTGACTGTAGAGTTGTCACTGCTCAGTCACAAGCAACGTGGATTGCTCAAAATTTTGGAGGACTTGGCAGAGATCCAACATGGTGGCCCAATCAGATCCACAGAAGCTTGGTAGCTAGCTGCTGGAATGCGCCTCGGCACTGCGCAAAAGCGTGCTAGCATGTGCAGCGTAGAATTCCAGCGCGTAGGGAGGGACATCACCCAGCGAGCGATGGTGCGCTAGATTGAAGCGCTCCTGCATCTCTTGGTGAGTCCTTCAGAAGCGGTACTGGACTTTTAAAAATGTTTTTTTTTTTTTCCTTCAACAGAAGATCTGCCACGTTGGAGTGAGGAGGACGCCGCCGACCCCGACACCAAGCTGAACCCCGGCGAACTCCAAGCAGAGGATCTTCAGGAACCCTCAAGGCTTTGAGCAAGCTGAGGAGGATCAGCAGTCCCGACGAGACCTCTCCTCATATGTGACTGTGTGCAGTGGAGTAGAGCTCCCCAGAACAACCTCTCACTTGTCACTTTGTCACTGGTCACTTTGTCACTTTGTCACTTTGTCACTTGTCACTTTGTCACTTGTCACTTTGTCACTTGGTCATTTTGTCACTTTGTCACTGGTCACTTTTCACTTTGTCACTTGTCACTTGGTCACTTGTCACTTGGTCACTTGTCCAGATGATCTCGGTACACCTCCTGCGATTCAAATTCCTGCACACATTGCTCTGGGATTTGGGTGTGATGAATGATGCATCTAACTGGCCACCGGAGGCAATTAAGGCCTTCAAAACATTGATAGCAGCTTTCTGTTCCGCCCCCATTTTGCGTCATGTTGAGTTGTTGACGTCATGTTCATCCTCGGCCTCGCCTTGCATTTCAGTGCGAGGTGCATTTTCCACAGAAAAAGGTTGTGAATCCGGGCACAACATTTGTGGCTGTTCCATTGACCTTTCACAGGTAGAAGATTGTGGGGGTGGGAATAGCTCCTCCGAATAGCCCATTGTGTCCTGAAAACTACTCATTGCATTGCTTTGCGCACGCATTTTTTTGTCCTCATGCAAGGCCTGAGTTGCACCTGAAAGCGTGGCCTTCTCCTCCTGCGCCTCCTCCTGTTCCATCACGTCTGCTGCTGCTGGGTTAGCGTTGCCGCCCGGTCCCTGTTTATTGAACCTCTTATCTTTATTACATTTATGACTGCATGGCGGTTCAAAGCATTCTATCCGCACGCTTCTTGTCCTCATGCAAGGCCTGGGTTGTTGTGTCTCAAAGCGTGGCCTTCTCCTCCTGCGCCTCCTCCTGTTCCATCACGTGTGCTGCTGCTGCTGCTGGGTTAGCGTTGCCGGTCCCTGTTTATGGAACCTCTCATCTTTATTACATTTATGACTGCATGGCGGTAAAAAGCATGCTATCCGCACGCTTCTTGTCCTCATGCAAGGCCTGGGTTGTTGTGTCTCAAAAAGCGTGGCCTTCTCCTCCTGCGCCTCCTCCTCCTGTTCCATCACGTGTGCTGCTGCTGGTGCTGGGTTAGCGTTACCGGTCCCTTTTCCTGCAACCTCTTCTCTGTATTACATTTATGACTGCATGGCGACAAAAAGCATGTTACCTGTGCAAAGAAACATGACATTTTCCACATTTAAAAGACAGTTTTTCCTTTGAAACTTTACAATCAATTTTCTCAAAAACTACAAGCTCTTTTTCAAATATTTTTTTTCCTCTTGTACCCACTCCTAAGGTGCACATACCCTGCAAATTTGGGGTATGTAGCATGTAAGGAAGCTTTACAAAGCACGAAAGTTCGGGTCCCCATTGACTTCCATTATGTTCGGAGTTCGGCGCGAACACCCGAACATCGCGGCGATGTTCGGCGAACGTTCGCGAACCCGAACATCTAGGTGTTCGCCCAACACTATTTTCTCCACCCTCGCCTAACGCCTATCTGCCTCTTCAGTTTTCTCCACCCTTGCCTATCTGCCTCTTCAGTTTTTTCCACCCTTGCCTATCTACCTTTTCAGTTTTCTCCACCCCTGACTATGTACCTCTTCAATTTTCTCCACTCTCGTCTACAGGGCCGTGCAGAGGGTCCTTAAGTGGGGGGTGCTCAAATTTAAAAAAGGGGCCTGGCAATGCCTTCCCCCGCATGCCCCCCGCTCCTCGTTTCTGGTTAGGGGGGTATTGATTGTCATGCTGCTGAATGCAGATGATGGGTGCCATGTGGGTTCTGGGTGTAAGTACTGAGTGTCATGTGGGTTCTGGCTATGGTTGGGTATCGAGTGTCATGCGGGTGTTGATTGCAAGAACTTAGTGCCATGTAGGATCTGGGTGCATGTACTGGATGTCATGTGGGTGCTGGGTGCGGGTACCGGGTGTGACATGGGTGCAAATACTTGGCGCCATGCCTGTACTGGGTGCTGGCTATGGGTGGGCTTTGGGCATCACATGGGTTTTGAATGCAGGTACTTTGGGTGCGGTTACGGGTTAAGTGGATACTTGGTGCAGATAGTGGGTGCCATGTAGAAGCCGTTTGCAGGTGTGAGTACTGGGTGCAATTTTAGGCCTGGGTACAGATACTTAGTGTCATGTGAGTGTGAGTACTGGGTGCCAGCTATGAGGGGAAGGGGTGGCTGATGGGAAAAGTAGAGGTCAGTGTGGGTGCTGCAGGAAGGGGCAGGGCCATGCAGAGGATCCTCAAGGGTGTGGTGCTCAAATTTGAAATCGATAAATCATGCTAAATTGTGTATGTAATACCTCCTCATAAGGCAGTCTTATCTCCCCCCCCCCCCCCCCACACACACACACCTTTATAGCAGTATCACGCAGGCTGTGTGTCTCCTTCCAACTCTTTTGGTGCTACCACCCTCAAATCAGCAGTGATAGGTGCCCACTGTTGGTGGGTTAGAGTGGGCACAGTGGAGCCCACTGTAGAGGCACAGGCTCACCTTTCATTCCTGGGACCTCTGTCCCTCTTGATCAGCACCCAAGCCTCTTTTCAGGCAAAGAAGTGGTTACCAATATGCAGTGGTTTCTAATCATTAGTAGATGCAAAACTGCAGTAAGTGTCAAGGTGCAGTGGGTGCCCAGATGCAGTGGATGGTAAGACGCAAGGGTTCATTTTGTGGTAAGTTGCAGTGGGTGCCGAGATGCCAACGTAAAGTCTGTGTCAAGCTGCTTTGGGTACCAAGGTCCAGTTTGTATTGGGTGTTTATTTGCAGTGGGTGCTATGCAGTATTGGGTGCTGAATGAGTAGCAGATGGTGATAAACAATAGTGGGTGCCATGTAAGTGCTAATTGGTACAGGGAGCCATGTGAGTGTTGGACATGAGTGAGTAGGGAGTGCCATGTGTGGTCTGGATGTGTGCCATGGGAGAGTACTGTGTCTCATATGGGTTCGGACCAAGGATGGGTACTGGGTGCTATTTGGGTGCTGGCCATGGCCGGGTACTAGGTGCACATAATGGCTTTGGAACTTGGTGACGTGTGAGTACTGTGCCATGTGGGTGTGGATTATGGGGGTATGTGGGTCTTAGGTGCAAATACTGAGTGCCAAGTGGGTACTGGGAGTGAGTACATGGTGACATATGGGTGATGGGTGCTGGCTAGTGGGATATTAGCATGTGGGTGCTAAAGGCAGATGCTGGGTGCCATGTGGGTTCTGGGTGCTAGCACAGGGTGTCATGTGGATTCTGGCTGTATGGGTGTGTATCAACCATCATGTAGGTGTTGATTGCAGGTACTCAGTCCCTTTTGAGTTCTGGGTGCAAGTACTGGATGTCATATGTGAGTGCTTGGTGTGGGTGCTGGGCACCAAGTGGAGGCTTAGTGCAACTGGAACTACTGCAGATGAAACATGTGGGTGTTGGGTGCAGGTACTGGGTATCACATAGGTGCAAATACTTGGTGCCATGCCTGCACTGGGTGCTAGCTCTGGGTGGGTGTTGTGTGTCACGTGGGTTCTGAGTGCAGGTACATCGGGTGCTAGTACTGGTTATGTGAGTGGGTGCCATGTGGAGGCTGTGTGCAGGTGTGAGTAGTGAGTGACATGTCAGAGCTGGGTGCAAGTACTGTGCCATGTAGGAGTGAGTACTGGGTGCCAGCTATAGGGTGAAGGGGTGCAGGTATTGGGTGTCATGTGGCTGTTTGATGCAAGTACTAAGTGCCATATTGAGGCCAGATGTGAATATTGGGTGCAGGGTGCTTGGTGCAAGTATTGGGTGCTTGCTATAGTGGGGGTTACTGGTTGAGTGTAATGTGGGTGCTGAATATTGGTGGGATTGCTGTGGGTGCAGGGGGTGGGAGGTCACTGTGGGTACTGCTATGAATGGCATAGTTGCTGCTAGGGGAGGTCGAGGTCAGTGTGGTTGATCGGGGAAGGGTAGGTCACTGTGGGTGCTGGGGGGAGAAGGAACTGTGGGTGCTGTGGAAAGTAGAGGTCAGTATGGGTGCAGGCGGAAAGGGAGGTCGCTGTGGGTCCTTTGAGGAGATCACTGTGGGTCTCGGGAGGTAGAGGTCATTGTGGGTGCAGGGGGTGGGAGGTCACTATGGGTGCTGCTATGAATGGCATAGTTGCTGCTAAGGGAGGTAGAGGTCAGTGTGGGTGCTAGGGGAAGGGTAGGCCACTGTGGGTGCTGGGAGAAGTCAGTGTGGTTACTGGAGGAGGGAGTGGATGCTGGTTGTTGGGAGAAGCCACTGTGGGCGCTGGCAATGGGAGAGGTCACTGTAGGGGCTGCTTTTGGGATGGGAGGTCCCTGTGGGTGCTGCAGGGGACAGGAGGGTAGCCACTGGGGGAGGGAAAAATCACTGTGGGTGCTGGGGGAGGGATAGGTTAGTGTGGGTGCTGGGGTAGGCAGGATCACTGCTAGAGCTGGGGAGGTAGAGGTCACTATGGGTCCTAGGTGGAGGGAGAGACCACTGTGGGTGCTAGGTGGAGGGAGAGGTCACTGTGGGTGCTGGGGGAGGGAAAGGTCACTGTGGGTGCTGGGGGAGGGAAAGGTCACTGTGGGTGCTAGGGGAGGGAGAGGTCACTGTGGGTGCTGGGGAGGGAGAGGTCACTATGGGTCCCAGGTGGATGGAGAGGTCACTGTGGGTGCTAGGTGGAGGGAGAGGTCACTGTGGGTGCTAGATGGAGGGAGAGGTCACTGTGGGTGCTGGGTAAGAGAGAGGTCACTGTGGGTGCTAGGTGGAGGGAGAGGTCTCTGTGGGTGCTGGGTAAGAGAGGTCACTGTGGGTGCTAGGTGGAGGGAGAGGTCACTGTGGGTGCTGGGGGAGGGAGAGGTCACTGTGGGTACTGGGTAGGGAGAGGTCAGTATGGGTCCTAGGTGGAGGGAGAGGTCACTGTGAGTGCTAGGGGAGGGAGTGGTCACTGGGTACTAGGTGGAGGGAGTGGTCACTATGGGTCCTAGGTGGAGGGAGAGGTCAGTATGCCACACTAGGATTCCTGTCTGGGCCTCTTCACTTGAAAGTGTCCCAGGCGGGGCTTCCAGTGGGTGGGCGGGGCTTATCACGGTCGGGGGCGGAGCTTATTTTGCGCGACGAGAGGGGCCTTTTTTGAAGATTTTAAAAAGGGGAGTGCCTGGGCACCCAGAGCACCCCCCTGTGCACGTGCCTGCTCGTCTATTTACCTCTGCTGTTTTTTCCACCCTTGCCCATCTATTATACAGCCCTCATAATCTTTCCTTTTTCTTCTTGTTAACTTCCTACCACCTCCATAGTGTCCTGTCCCACCACACCACTGTGAGTGCCAAATCCCATTCTCCTTACTTGTCCTACTTACTCCTACCTTCTTGTCTGTGCTTCCTCCAAATTGTCCTACCACTCCCATTATGTGCCCTTCTTTTTACTCAATTTGCATAGCTTGCTATGTAATTTGCATACATCCTGGTAATGTTTATATGTGTCGTCTGCACACATTAAACTTACCGTTCCTTTGAGAAATGTTATGATAGAAGATATGTGAATCAACCCCATAATGTGAACAAGCCCTTAACATTTATCTTTTATTAATTTCTCAATGTTTCTTTTATAGATATACTGGCACAAGAAATGGTCTGTTTAGTGGAGCTAAAAGGACCTGATCCTAACGGAGGTGGACAAATCCTATGTTGATCAATAGGATCCATTCACATTGTTCTGTTAGCACAGATCCATTCAGCACATTCCGCCAGACAGACTGCAAATTTGGGGAGGTTGTGATGATTCCGGGGCAATGCTAACAGAACCAGCTGAGCGTGGACGAAAAGGGCGCCGCCATAGACTTTAATGCAATTATCGTTAATACGGAGAAAAAAGCAGAAAAAAGGGCGCCGTGATAAATATTGTTAACAACATTAGAACATTATAGTTTTTGAAGTATGTTATTGGTTTAGAAGCTTGCAACGTTATAGTTTTTGTCATATTATTTTGTTTATATTTACAAATTTTTTGTTATCAAAGATATTATCGTTACTATGTGTAAAAGGGTGTTTCTGCAGGGGGAGTGGTTAGAGTTAGGACCTACTCGGGCGGCGGTTAGTTTTATGGCCCATACTCACGGGCTACTTTTCTGGCCTGTCGCTAGCACACGAGAGCGTGTGCGTGACAGTTCGGCGACGGATCGTCGCCACGTCCCTCCGCTTACACATGCGGAAGAGGGATTACTGAAGCGACGGAAGTTGTCGCCGATGTTCCTCCCCCTCGCCGGAAGCGCCGTGGTTTGTCTATCGGTTGCTGACGCTAGTCCGCATACACACGCGGACTAGCGACAGTTGCAGCGAAGTTGCGACGGCAACTGTCGCCATGCGATTGACTGCCGCCAATCGCCTGAAGACAGCAGCGATGAGCGACGGTTTGGGGTGCTCGCCTCACACTCACGGGCGACCTGTCGCCGCAACACACACGCGCCACGTGGTTGCGGCGACAATTGTAGCCCGTGAGTATGGGCCATTAGGCAACACCAGGTGGTTAGGGTTAGGAACCACCGGGGGGTGGTTAGGGTTAGGCAGCACCGGGGGGGTTAGGGTTAGGCCCCACCGGGGGGTGGTTACGGTTAGGCACCACTGGGGGGGTGGTTAGGGTTATGCGCCACCAGGGGAGTGGTTAATTTTAGGCACCACTAGGGGACCGTTCTGTGTGAGGGTAGCGTTGGGTAAGCTGTATTGTTGAATTACGTAACGATATTTAACGCAGTGTTGCTTGCGAATTTTCGTCAAAGCCATTTTCGCATCGAAAATCCCATTTTCGATTTCGCCGAATTTTCGCGAAAATAAGTACTGTTTTTGTTTCAAAAGGCGAAATTTCGCATTAAGATTTTCGCATTAATTTTCGCCTAAAGTCCGTTTTTTTCGCGTTGAATATCTAAGCCCCCTTAAAAGCTAGAATCACCAAATTTGCAGGGTATATTAAAGAGATATGTGGGTACAAGAGGAAAAAGAAATTTTTCAAAAATACCTTATAGTTTTTGAGAAAATCGATTTTAAAGTTTCAAAGGAAAAAAATATACATTTAAATGCAGTAAATGACAGTTACTTAAAGGGATACTGTTGGAGGGGGTCGGGGTAAAATGAGTTGAAGTTACCCGGGGGTTCTAATGGTCCCCCACAGACATCCTGTGCCCACGCAGCCACTCCCCAATGCTCCGGTCCCGCCTCTGGTTCACTTCTGGAATTTCAGACTTTAAAGTCTGAAAACCACTGCGCCTGCGTTGCCGTGTCCTCACTCCCGCTGATGGTACCAGGAGCATACTGCGCAGGCCCAGTATGGTCTGTGCTTGCGCCGTGCGCTCCTGGTGACATCAGGGGAAGCGAGGACACGGCAACGCAGGCGCAGTGGTTTTCAGGCTTTAAAGTCTGAAATTCCAGAAGTGAACCGGAGGCAGGGCCGGAGCATTGGGGAGTGGCTGCGCGGGCACAGGATGCCTGCGGGGGACCATTAGAAGCCCCAGGTAACTTCAACTCATTTTCCCCCGACCCCCCCTACAGTATCCCTTTAAGCAAACCTAGAGGTAGTGTAAAATTACTAATATCAAAAGAAAGGGCCAAGTGCCAAGTGCAAACTGCCAAGTGCAAAGGGCCAAGTGCAAAGGGCCAAGGGTCAAGTTCAAAGGGCCAAGTGCAAAGGGCCAAGTGCAAGGGCAAAGGCCCAAGTGCAAAGGCCCAAGTGCAAAGGGCCAATTGCACGTGCAAAGGGCCAAGTGCAAAGGAAAAGGGCCAATTGCAAGTGCAAAGGGCCAAGTGCAAAGGCAAAGTGCAAAGGCAAAGGGCCAAGTGCAAAGGGCCAAGTGCAAGTGCAAAGGGCCAAGTGTCAAATGAAAAGGGCCAAGTGCAAAGGCCAAGAGCCAAGGGCTCTTTGCACTTGCCCTTTGCACTTGGCCCTTTTCATTTGACCCTTGGCCCTTTGCACTTGCACTTGGCCGTTTGCACTTTGCACTTGGCACTTGTTCTTGGCACTTGGCCCTTTGCACTTGGCAGTTTGCACTTGGCACTTGCTCTTGGCTCTTGGCCCTTTGCACTTGGCACTCGGCCCTTTGCACTTGGCAGTTTGCACTTGGCACTTAGCCCATGGCACTTACACTTGGCCCTTTCTTTTGATATTAGTAAATTTACACTACTGCTAGGTTTGCTACAGTAACTGTCATTTACTGCATTTAAATGTATACTTTTTTCCTTTGACACTTTAAAGTCGATTTTCTCAAAAACTATAAGGTCTTTTTGAAAAATTTCTTTTTTCCTCTTGTACCCACATATCTCCTTAATATACCCTGCAAATTTGGTGATTCTAGCTTGTAAGGGGGCTTAGAAATTCAACGCGAAAAAAACGGACTTTAGGCGAAAATTAATGCGAAAATATTCGGCGAATTTTCGCCTTTCGAAACGAAAATAGTACTTATTTTCGCGAAAATTCGGCGAAAAGAATATTTGCATTTTCGCTCATCACTGATTTAACGTTAATATCTTTCCATTATTATTTCTCGTCTGTTTTTACAACGGTATTTATCGTTAACAAAGCTTGACAATGATGTTTATCATTATCAGATTTAGTTAATAACTGGCACCATTTCGTTATCAACTCGGGCCATTTTTCACGGCGCCCTTTTTTCATGCGCGCGTATGGTTTGTTTAGGGTGTTGTCCCACTTCATTTTTACTCTATATTGATATGCTAAATGTGTTGACTACTACTGTAGGTTGTTTTTTTCCTCTGAGTTACAAATATGACATTAGATCCACAAGGACAGAGAGAAAAGAATATTCTCCCCAGTAGGTTCATGGACGATTATTATTATGCATTTATATAGTTACATAGTTACATAGTTACATAGTTACATAGTTATTTTGGTTGAAAAAAGACATACGTCCATCGAGTTCAACCAGTATAAAGTACAACACCAGCCTGCTCCCTCACATATCCCTGTTGATCCAGAGGAAGGCGAAAAAACCCTTACAAGGCATGGTCCAATTAGCCCCTAAAGGGAAAAATTCCTTCCCGACTCCAGATGGCAATCAGATAAAATCCCTGGATCAACATCATTAGGCATTACCTAGTAATTGTAGCCATGGATGTCTTTCAACGCAAGGAAAGCATCTAAGCCCCCTTTAAATGCAGGTATAGAGTTTGCCATAACGACTTCCTGTGGCAATGCATTCCACATCTTAATCACTCTTACTGTAAAGAACCCTTTCCTAAATAAATGGCTAAAACGTTTTTCCTCCATGCGCAGATAATGTCCTCTAGTCCTTTGAGAAGGCTTAGGGACAAAAAGCTCATCCGCCAAGGTATTATATTGCCCTCTGATGTATTTATACATGTTAATTAGATCCCCTCTAAGGCGTCTTTTCTCTAGACTAAATAAACCCAGTTTATCTAACCTTTCTCGATAAGTGAGACCTTCCATCCCACGCATCAATTTTGTTGCTCGTCTCTGCACCTGCTCTAAAACTGCAATATCTTTTTTGTAATGTGGTGCCCAGAACTGAATTCCATATTCCAGATGTGGCCTTACTAGAGAGTTAAACAGGGGCAATATTATGCTAGCATCTCGAGTTTTTATTTCCCTTTTAATGCATCAAAAAATTTTGTTAGCTTTAGCTGCAGCTGCTTGGCATTGAGTACGATTATTTAACTTGTTGTCAATGAGTACTCCTAAGTCCTTCTCCAAGTTTGATGTCCCCAACTGTATCCCATTTATTTTGTATGGTGCTAGACCATTAGTACGTCCAAAATGCATGACCTTACATTTGTCAACATTGAATTTCATCTGCCATGTATGTGCCCATATAGCCATCCTATCCAGATCCTGTTGCAATATGACACTATCTTCCTGAGAGTTAATGATTCTGCACAATTTTGTATCATCTGCAAAAATAGCAACATTGCTCACTACTGCATCTACTAGGTCATTAATAAATAAATTGAAGAGCACTGGACCCAGAACAGACCCCTGTGGGACCCCACTGCTAACAGTCTCCCATTTTGAGTATGATCCATTGACCACAACTCTTTGTTTTCTGTCCATTAGCCAGTTCCCTATCCATGAACACAGACTCTTCCCCAGTCCTTGCATCCTCAACTTTTGCACCAGACTTTTGTGGGGAACAGTGTCAAAGGCCTTTGCAAAGTCCAAGTATATCACATCTACAGCATTCCCAATATCCATATTAGCATTCACTACCTCATAAAAGCTGAGCATGTTAGTCAAACAGGACCTGTCTTTAGTAAACCCATGTTGATGCTGAGAAATAAGATTATTTTCTACTATGAAGTCATGTATAGTATCTCTTAGTAACCCCTCAAATAGTTTGCATACAACTGATGTTAAACTTACAGGTCTATAATTTCCTGGATCAGATTTTTTGCCCTTCTTAAATAATGGGAAAACGTGGGCTGTACGCCAATCCACTGGGACTCTGCCAGTTGCAAGAGAGTCACAAAAGATAAGATAAAGGGGTTTATCTATAACTGAACTTAATTCCCTTAGGACCCGAGGATGCATGCCATCCGGGCCAGGTGCCTTGTCTATTTTTAATTTATTTAGTCTTGCCTTCACTTCTTCCTGCGTTAAGTATTTAATATTACAGTTAGAAGATTGAGACTCTTCCGCCTCTGTAGTTTGCAACAGTGCTGTTTCTTTTGTGAAGACAGAAGCAAAGAAAGCATTTAATAACTCTGCCTTACCTTGGTCATCCACCATTGAGTTCCCATCCTCATCCTTTAGGAGTCCTATACAGTCAACCTTTCTTTTTTTAGAGTTAATGTACTTGTAAAACTTTTTTGGGTTAGATTTGATATCCTTAGCGATTTGTTTTTCAGCTTCAATCTTTGCCTGCCTAATTTCTTTTTTACAATTTTTATTGCACTCCTTATAATTGCTTAGTGCAGCCTCTGTCCCCTCCTGTTTTAAGACCTTATAGGCATTCTTTTTCCTCTTCATTTTATCTTTAACCTTTCTATTCATCCATAGAGGCCTTTTTTTATTCCTAGACATTTTGTTTCCATATGGGATATACATACTACAGTATTGATTGAGTATAAGTTTAAAAGCTTGCCATTTCCCTTCAGTGTCTTCCCCTTGTAGTACATTATCCCAGTTCACCAAACTTAGTGCCTGCCTAATTTGAGTGAACTTTGCTTTTCTAAAGTTAATAGTTTTAGTGGTCCCGCTGCCCCGTGGCCTATCAGTCACCAGCCCAAACGTTATCATGTTGTGATCACTATTTCCCAAATGTTCTTGAACCTGCACATTTGATACATTATCTGGTCTATTAGAAATGATCAGATCCAGTAACGCATTCCCCCTAGTTGGTTCAGTTACCATTTGAGTCAAGTAATTGTCCTGTAGTGCTGCCAGAAATCTGCTGCTTGTTGCTAGTTGTACAAGCTACAGTACATTGAATGCATCCATGTCGCTAATTAGCTGTCCCTCAGAGAGTCTCACAAGCTCATGTCGCTACTGTATTTTAGGAGCAGTTTTGTGGGTGAAGCCAATAAACGTATCAGTCCAGTATAGTGATGAGCAATTATGGCCATTTTCATAAAAATGTTAATGAAATTTGGCATTCTGACAAATGTTAACCAGTATTACATTTTTTTGCAATGTTAAAAACATTGATAGGAAATGAATAAAGGTCAATGAAGCTGCTGAAAATCTTCAAGAAACCTCAAATTTGCACGCAAATAAAAAAAAGAAATGTATATTAGATGAATTCATGTTTTGCAAAAACTTCTCTCACTAAAATATGCTTTTACTGTCGTAACCTATTTGGCAAACCAGAAGATTATCCTTAAAGTGTACCCAAGCTGAAGCTCGGGTACAAAATCAGATACTTAGCTTAAGAGAAGGAAGTCTCGGGATTCTATTGAGGCTTCCCTCACAACTCTGTGGTCCCCCGTTGCTGGGTGCTGCCCCCCCCCCCCCGGAATATTAGCGAAAATGCATTGTCGCTAATCACATTGGGGCCGCACAGCTCCTCTTTCTGAATCAAGTGAACACAATAGCCGACAGAGCCCACGCATGTGCAGTAGCACATAGCCACGGGCGGGCTCATGCGACCATTGCACACACTTGTTCCAGGAAGAGGAGCTGTGTGCAGCCCCAATGTGAAGGGGGGGGGGCACGCTCAGCAACGGGGAGCTTGCGAGTGCGACAACCGAGGTAATCCTCATAAGGATCCTGTGGCTTCCCTCTCTAAATAGTGTCAGAGTTTGAACCCGAGCTTTAGCTTGGGTTTGCTTTAACCACTTCACCACTGAGGGGTTTTACCCCCTGACCACCAGAGCAATTTTCACCTTTCAGCGCTCCATCCATTCATTCGTCTATAACTTTATCATAACTTATCACAATGAAATGAACTATATCTTGTTTTTTCCGCCACCACTTAGGCTTTCTTTAGGTGGGACATTATGCCAAGAATGATTTTATTCTAAATGTGTTTTAATGGGAAAATAGGAAAAATGTGGGAAAAAAAATAATTATTTTTCAGTTTCCGGCCATTATAGTTTTTAAATAATGCATGCTACTGTAATTATAACCCATGAAATGTATGTGCCCTTTTGTCCCGGTTATAAAACCGTTTAAATTATGTCCCTATCACAATGTTTGGCGCCAATATTTTATTTGGAAATAAAGGTGCATTTTTTTCAGTTTTGCGTCCATCCCTAATTACAAGCCCATAGTTTATAAAGTAACAGTGTTATACCCTCTTGACGTAAATATTTAAAAAGTTCAGTCCCTAAGGTAACTATTTATGTATTTTTTTAATTGTAAATTTTTTAATTTTTTTTTAATTACAAAAAAAATAAAAAAGGGGAGTGTGGGAGGTAAGGAGTTAATTTTTAGTGTAAAATGCTAAGGGTGTAGTTTTACTGTTTGGCCACAAGATGGCAACAGTAACTTTTTGTTTATTGCGACTTGCGAGCGTCCTTCCGGACTCTCGCAGGAAGTACAAGGAGGCTGTGAGTGTTTGTTTTTTCTCACAATGATCGCGCTGCCCATAGGAGAGCAGCGGATCATTGTGGGGCTTAGATCAACGAACGGGAATGGATTTTTCCGTTCATTGATCTCCGGGCGAGTGGGCGGCGGCGGGTTTACGAGCGGGAGCGCGGACAGCGGCGGGAGTGCGCAGAGTACGGATTTCTCCGTCCCTGGGGGTTAAAGGATGGAAAAAGAGACGGAGAAATCCGTACGGACGGGGGTAAAGTGGTTAAAGGACATCCGAGGTGACATGTGACATGATGAGATAGACGTGTGTACGTACAGTGCCAAACGCACAAATAACTATGCTGTGTTCCTTTTTTTTCTTTCTCTGCCTGAAAAAGTTAAACATCAGGTATGCAAGTGATAGTTCCTACCTGGGTCGGGACCGGGTCGGACTGGGTCAGACTATGGCATAACCCTCACAGATAAGAAATTACAGCCAAAAAACACTTTCCTGTCAGTAAATGGCTTCTGAGAGCAGGAAAGAGATAAAAAAAGGGTCAATGTAAGGATCTGCATATATGCACATGCAGATTCTTATCAGGACAATGCAAAAGCATGCAGTCACATATATGAAATACTGAAGTCTGCACAGGTTGAATTTAGAAGTGAGAATGTGTTTAATTACAAAAATGCACATATACATACACTCTGGATGCATGCACTCGTACAATGCACATATACATACAATCTGGATGCATGCAATCGTACAATGTGACCCGATATCACCCTGACTAACTACCGGTAACTAACTAATATATACAATGAATTATGCAAAAGCACAGGTCACACAATATATATATATATATATATATATATATATATATATATATATATATATATATATATATATATATATATATATATATATATATATATATATATATATATATACACACAATAGCGGCAGGAATTTGGATCACAATATATATATATATACAATACTACAATATATACAGACACGTCTCAACAGACTCAGCACACGGGAGAATAATCGTACAAGCCAGGATCAAGAACCAGAGAATTCGAAGTACAACGACAGAAGGCAGAGAATAGTCAGACTAGCAAGGATCAATACCAGGAGTTCAGAATACAGGAACAGAGTTCAGGATACACAGGAGCGAGGCTGGAGTCACAACACTGCAGGAACCACAATGATCTATCAATGTGCTGCTAGCTAGTCCATCCCTAAATAGGCAGCATATTGATCAGGTGATCTCTCCAAAAGTTCACATAGTTCCACCTGCTGGTGATCCAGGGAACTGCACAGTTCCAAGCAACAAGGGAGACATCTGCTGGTTGACAGTGGAAGTTCATAGCAAAGTTCACTAGTGATGTCACCAGCAGGGATTCAAACAAGCAGCAGCAGGACAGTCAATAATTAAAAGATTTGAGCTCTGACTTACTTCAGTAAAGGTGTCATGAAGCAGAGACAATGAAACAGTAAAAACTTTAAAAGTAGATTTAAATATAAAGTAAAACTGTGGGATATCTAAAAAAAGTCATTTTTAGGAAACTGAGGATAGATACAATTGTTTATTTTCACCTCGGATGTCCTTTAAAGAGCAACTGTAGTGAATATAATGTAATTAATTAAATTGCTTATTTTTTATTTATTTTTTTACAATATTCATGTATAATTTTTTTAGTCTGTCTTTGGCCATTGTAAAATCTTTCCTCACCCCGATTTACATTCTGAAATTTACCATGGGTGGAAGCATCTTTAGTCCTATCTGATGAATATCTGCAGAATTTTTGTTTACTGAGAGTTCTGAAGCCATTGAAAATAATCCCTGGTTTACCAGAATGCTGTGGGAGCATTCCACTTAGCTAAACAGCCTAGGCTAATCATGGCTGGGGGCAGGGCTACATTCCAATATACAGTGATATATAAGTATAGGAAGTGTTTCTAATGCTGAAACCTGGAAAATTACTGTTAACATTGGTATCCTGAATGGTTTACTGCATTCTACCGTACATCATAAAAGTGCCTCTTTAACTTCTTGCCAACCGCTCCACGCTGATTGGCGTGAACACTGCGGCAGCCCCAGGACCGCTCCACGCCGATTGGCGTAAACAGCTTTCAATGGGGCTAGCAGGAGATTATGCTTGCCGATGTGCGCGCATCCCCGCTTGGAAGGCGGAGCTCTTCAGTCTCCCAGCGGGGATTGCCACTAGGAGACTGTTAGATGGTGAAACCACCGTCTATTAACATAGTAAAATCAGCGATCTGCAGCAGCGCTGTACTGGGGACAGCCGTGTGCCACGTCTGTCCCCCTGGGACAAAGGAGAGCGATCGGCTCTCATAGGCTTGAATGGCTGGCTAAGGGGAGGGAGGGATTTAAAAAAAAAATTATAAAGAAATAAATAGTAAAATTATTTTTAAAAAAAAGAACATAAATATTTATAGAAAAAAATAAACACTGGGGGAGCTATCAGACCCCACCAACAGAGAGCTCTGTTGGTAGGGAGAAAAGGAAGGGGGGGATCACTTGTGTGCTGAGTTGTGCGGCCCTGCAGCAAGCCCTTAAAGCTGCAGTGGCCCAATTTAATGAGGTTGGAGTTAGGCTTTAAAGAGGGATTGTCAGTTACAAAATCAAATTCCATTTACGCTCTGCTCTTTTTTAATATGCAGCCTTCAACCTTACCCTGCATTGCAAACACTCCAGTCTATTCAGAAATGTTTCTGCTGTAATAAATCTTATCTCAGTCTGACTGCCTCTATTTGGTACATTGCAGACGAGTAGGAAGCTTGTCATCACCCCTCCCACATTCCTGCTCCTCACTGATTGGCTGAGGGTAGTTCAGTAAGTTGCTGAAATCTGATCTGTGCTGTGCTCACATGTGTTCACAAAGCAAGCTATCTATGACAGTGCAGTTTCTAAAAGGAAAAAAAAGACAGTAAGAGAGTAAATGACATAATGACAATGATTATAAACGATTAGCTTCAGTCAGAAGGAATCAAGGTAGAAAATGCCAGGAACAGAAATTCTCTTTATTTACTATATAAATTTCACTGAAATCAAAATCTGGACAGTACAATACATCTGTTATGTAAGTAAAACAAATAGTTATCTACTTATATATGTGTTGTTTTTTTTCCTGGGATAGTATGGCTGTCCCTGCTGCTTTAAGAAACCTTTGGTGGACAATCTGATTCAGAATAAATGCAGGACTTGGAATGTTTATATGGAAGATAGCTCTCTTAATTTCAGATTGATGACTTGATTTGGAATATGTTCAGCATATTGACTTTTTCTCATGGCCTGTTTTCCCCGTCTCTGCATAATAAGGCCTTGCGGAACTATAAGTCTTTGTTTCTAGGTCAGCCATTTGTCAATATCTGATCTCTTCTCCTTAGGCCCCTCTCCTCTAACCATTGTCTATGGAGCAGACAGAAAGTTTTGTCAATGTGAAAACTAGGATAAATGATTATTAGCTGCCCTAATCTTCTGTTTCTAAATCACCAAATACCCTTAGAATCAATAGCTTTAAGTCAAGGTCGGCTGTCCTGGCATGTATATCTCCAGTAAGTGGTGTGGCAATGATAATGTCGGTTTAGAGAGATTGTTCCGTCGTGATCACGCAAATCCAGTCTAAGCCTCTTCCTTATCTCCGAACCCAATTAAAAGTTAATAGAAGAAACTAAGAACATAATTAAAAAATGTGGAAGGTGAAATAGAACCTTTTAATAGACCATGAGAACTATTCTATTTGGGGAGGGAACTGTTAATATTTAAAGCCAAACTCTGGGGAAAAAGGATCCAGTTTTGACAGTGATGAAAGGGAGGATAGCATTTTATGAGATTTTACAGTTCTCTGTGTCTACAATGGTTAGGTTTTCTTCTACTTCTTCTACTGCTCCTAGGGCGTACATGCAAAAAGGGCGTCGGGAAAAAAAGGGTGCGGGGTGAGAACGATAAGCGGTAATAGCGTTTATAAAAATATTGCGTTGTGTTTCGTTTACAAATAATGTTTTACAAATTAAAAACATTTAGTAATGTGTATGAAATGGCAAATTGTGAAAACGATAATCTTCCCTGTTTTAAAAGTGAAACATAATTACGTAAAAAAATTGATAATTTATGTTGAATCCTTATAATTGTATATTATTGTGAATAACCTTAATTTATCGTTTCTTCATATAATAAAATCTGAAAATATTGTTTATAACGATGAAAAAAAATATAAGTGTGTTCGTAATAACTGTTGTAAAACATTAGTAAATATTACTAACATTTTACTACAACTAAACCTAACCCTACTCTCACACAGAACCCTCCCTGTACCTATCCCTAACCCTTAGACCCCCCTGGCGGTGCCTAACCCTAAAACCCCCCTGGTGGTGCCTAACCCTAAATCTCCCCTGGTGGTGTCTAACCCTAAGACCCCCCTGGTGGTGCCTAACCCTAAGACCCCCCTGGTGGTGCCTAACCCTAAGACCTCCCTGGTGGTGCCTAACCCTAAGACCTCCCTGGTGTTGCCTAACCCTAATACTCCCCTGGTGGTGCCTAACCCTAAATCCCCCCTTAGTGATCGCTTTATTGTGTGGAGAATAATGTTTTACAAATAGTGACTGTAAAAAATATATTACAATTTACGTTACGCACTGATCGCTTTATTTTGTGAATAATAATGTTTTACAAACAGTAAGGGATAACATTTTAAATAATGTTTTAGTTAAATACGATAAATATGTTTAGTATTTTTGTAAACGCTATTCGTCATGGGCGCATTTTGTAAACTTAAATCATCACAAGCATTGTTAGAAAACATTAAAAATCTCCGGGCGCTGTTTGAAAAAGTTAATAATCTCCGGCGCCCTTTCTTCCTGTTCGGCGCCCGTCGGGCGCCCATCAAACTATATTTATTATGGGAGTGAATGGCGGCGCCCTTTTTGTCCACTTGCCTAATGCGCCCAAATTTCCTGCTTCCCTCCTAGGACCTCCATGGGTGCACCATATGCTAAATAGTTCTCGGCAGAGGTGGCTTAAAGAGGAACTCCAGTGAAAATAATATAATAAAAAAGTACTTCATTCTTACAATAATTATGTATAAACTAGTAGACCTAAGCCCATTTAAAAACGGGCTCTAGGCCTGTGTCGTAACCTCCCATCCTTTCGACTCCCCATCCCCCTGTGACCGCCACCACTGCCACACAGTCAGCACACACGCCCGCCCGCTCGGCCCCCTGGCCCTTCCTGCTCCCAGTACCAAGGTTGTCTGTGCACATGCGTAGTAGCGCAAAGCACAGATACACACACACACACACACAGGGACACAGGTGAATTATTATATAGGATGATTTAGTCAGTGTTTTCCTATTGTAAAATCTTTCCTCTCCCTGATTTACATTCTGACATTTACCACATTTTTACTACTGGCCGGTGATGTCAGTGGAAGGAGATGCTGCATGCTTTTTTGGGCAGTTGGACCCAGCTGTAAACAGCTGTTATTTCCCACAATGCAATGAGGTTCACAGACAAGGAACTGTCAGGACCATGGTCCTAACATCCCACTGTGGGAGGGGTTTCACCAGAATATCAGTCGTGCGGAGCCCCCTGATGATCCGTTTGTGAAAAGGAAGATTTCTCATGGGAAAGGGGGTATCAGCTACTGATTGGGATGAAGTTCAATTCTTGGTCGCGGACCGGTTTCTCTTTAAATTCCCCTATGTGAGGACACAGATAGAAAAAAAAAGGTCTATCCTATTTCAATATTAATAATTTTGCTTTTAGTTTGTATTTATAATTCCCACATTATAAAATATACTGTGCCTATAGTATGATTCTGATCACTTGCTCTGATTCCTCAACAAGGCCAGACCCCCCAGGAAGGTGGAGACAGGAAAATGGGCATAGTGGCCGAGTTGGCAGAACTTTGCTGAGGTAGACTGTAGTTACACTCCGAGGTAAGAGTGATATGGAGGCTGCCATATTTATTTCCTTTTAAGCAATACCATTTGCCTGGCTACCCTGTTGATCATCTGCCTTTAATACTTTCAGCCATAGACCCAGAACAAGCATATGCAAATCAGGTGCTTCCAACAATATTGTCAGAACTGACAAGATTAGCTGCATGCTTGTTTCTGGAGTGAATCAGACACTAGTGCAGTCAAATAGATTAGCAGGACTGCCAGGCAACTGGTTCTGTTTATAAAGAAATAAATATGGCAGCCTCCGTACCACTCTCACCGTGGGTTCACTTTAATTACCGTGGGGCCTCTACCCGCTAGCTGCCTGCAGCCACAGTACATGGGTTACATGGTGTCTAGTGTCTACAAGGGGGAGGGAAGAAATGTGTTCTGTGGCTTAAAGCAAACCTGAACTGAAAATGAACAGTCAAAATAAAAGTACACACTGTCACAAGAGCCCTATTGGTCGGAACGCAATTTGCCTTCCAGTCGGTTTCAGCACACTGAACATGCAAGCTGCGGTCGCGATCTTTGCGCAGACAGCAGCAGCCCAACCAGAAGAGAAGCCTGTGAGGTACAGTAATTACAACTTACACACTCTTTTAGGGTATCTGCCACTACCACTGGTATGGGCCAGTGGACCAGACTGACTGGTCCTGCAAATAAAAACAGTTAAACACACTCTATTCTGTCTGGCTAGTAACAACAGTAGCATCTCTTCAGAAGTCTAAGTTCAGTTTCTGTGCGGCTGAGAAGCAGGGTAGCGGAATAGTGAATGACTTTGATAAAGTCTTTATTCACGGGCAATATAAATAATTAATATATACAGACAATTATTAAAATCAACAATTATTGAAACATTAATAGCCAGTATGAAAAATAAAAGAAAGGGAGAAAAAATACTTAGTTTCATGGAAAGATGTCCTTTTGTGGGAAGAATCATAAAGTCCAAGCAAAATGATTTCAAGTTCCGCAAAGTTCTTTGTTTCAGAGCAAAATTCAAAGTTTAGCAAGATGGCCGCCAACCATGTGTCCTCTGGCTGGCAGCAGACCGTTCTCATTGGAGGACTGAGGGAAGGGCCCCTCACAGATACTTTTGATGAAGCTAGTTTGGGGGTGTGGCAATGCCGGCCCCCTCTGAATTACCAACCAATGACAGTTCATTTCCTCTGAGAGATTTTAGGTTTTAAACTTACAAACTGCCATAACTCACAAACGATACATGTCATATTTAGGGGGGTAACAGATTCATACTTGTCGGAAAATACAGATTAATATGACATCAGACATGACTAGTGCAGCGGACCCCGTTCTTGAGAAGGGTCATACCTCAATAACCGGACGGGCTACCGCGATTAATTTCATATCAGCACGATGGCCAGATTTTACTGAATAAGAATATATGAATTTCATAGCTGTGCGATATACGGTTTTCGTATACCGACAGGAAATCATACCACCCATGTTTTCAGATCTGCCGTTCATCGGTGCCATGAAGTCTGGGGTGAAAGTAGGTTTTGGATAGCCCCCTGCTGGGAGGGAAGCCTTCTCTGAATAGAGTCCCCATCTGGTGACTAGAGAGGTAATGAAAGATAAACATTCTCCAGGATACAGGCCTGGCCCAAGCTAATTAACACATCAAAAGACATCCTGCATCTAAGTACTGCTAGCCCAGATTGACTGCAGATACGCCTACACAACCAATCTAGATATAGCATGTCACTGGTAATCGTTGCAATAAACCGACTGCGATTGCGTTCTCGTTTCTCACGGCTGTTCCGTGACACACATGTCATACTTACCTCCTGTTTAGTCTACTTATTAATCTCCTTCTCCTCTCCATTGTCCACTGTACTCAATGGAATTCTCCGTCCTCCATTGTGAAAATGGCCCTTACCCCATAACAGCTTCCTGGTCAGCATACTGTTAAACTGTGACAATGCCCACTTGAGCCAAAGGGAAACATGGACATAACCTTGCACATCAGTTGTTCTTTCAGTTATAACTGGCAGCACCTGATATATTTCAGTTCTCACAAAATTTTGTCAGAACTGAAAGCAATGGTTGTAAGAAGTAAATGATAAACTTCTGAAAGGAACTGACAGTGAGTGAGGTACTGTAAATATGTAATATTCATCTGCAGGTACATCATATGTTTATTTTAAATCGTTTTACTTGTGCAGGTTTATTTTAAAGGGGCCTCAGGGAAACTGATGGCAGCATTTATTGGGTTGCTTAGGCAGTGATATGTGCATTCATGGGGTTGCTGTAACTCTGACGAGCCCTTCTTTCTGTCACCACAACTGGCACAAAAACATCTCCTGCGAGAAAAAATGTCATAAGAACAGTTTGCTGAACCAGGCTGCTTGTATCAAAACATAATCTATTCAACCCCATTTCTAATGGCGTGCGATACGTGCAATCGGCCAGGGTGCCAGGTTGTGCGGCAGGAGGGGGGCGCAGCAGCGGGGAGAGCAGACATAATAGTTATAACTCACCTTCTTCAGCCGATCCCCTGTAGCTTCAATGTCCTTCCTCTCCTGGTGTCCGTCACATGGTAACAGCGCCCCCTGTGATGATGTACCGCATGTCATCACAAGGAGCGCTGTTACTAATGAGACAGATGCCGGCAGGGCCGGCGCTACCATAGAGGCAAAGGGGGAAATTGCCTTAGGGCCCCAGGGCTTGTAGGGGCCCCCAGTGGCTACAAGAGGAAAAAAAATTCAAAAAGACCTTATAAACCCTACAATGTACAGGATATGTTAAGGAGATCATTGGGAATAAGAGAAAAAAAAACATTTTTTCAAAAAGACCTTATAGTTTTTGAGAAAATCGATTTTAAAGTTTCGAAGGAAAAAAGTATACTTTTAATTGAGGTAAATGTCACTTTTAGTAGCAAACCTAACGGTAGTGTAATTTTACATGAATCAAAAGAAAGAGCAATAAATTTCCTGACGGGGTTTCCAGGGGGTCCATACGCAGCTGCAGCGCTTTGGCCAGGGATCGCTATACAGCCGCAATATGGCTGTATGAAGATCCCTGGCATTTTTTCCTATTTTCCCCAATTTTTTTTTTATGTTTAGAGTGTGGGAATTTTTTTTTAAATGAAACTTTTTAACCCCTTGTCCCTCATGCAGGCTGGGGTAGCCAGAATGTGGAGCTCCGACCGATTGGGGCTTCACACCCTGACTATACCAGCTGCAAAAAAGGTCCCTTAATGCCGATTTTTGTTCTGAGGTATCTGTTGGGGGGCCCCCCAGGTATATTTTGCCCTGGGGCCCCATTGTTGCTTAAACCTACCCTGGATGCCGGGAAAGGAAGGACATCAAAGCTGCGTGGGATCGGCAGCGGAAGGTGAGTTATAACTGCTATGTCCGCTCTCCCCCCGCACATATCTATCTAACCTGTACTACGGGAACCTACCTATCTAACCTATACTGTGGGAACTTACCTATCTAACCTAAACTGCGGGAGCCTACCTATCTAACCTATACTGCGGGAACCTACCTATCTAACCTATACTGTGGGAACCTACCTATCTAACCTATACTGGGGGAACCTACCTATGTAACCTATACTGCAGGCACCTACCTATCTAACCCATACGCAGACACATACCTATATAACCTATACTAGCACTTATCTATCTAACCTATACTGCAGGCACATACCTATCTAACCTATACTGCAGGCACATACCTATCTAACCTATACTGCAGGCACATACCTATCTAACCTATACTGCACTCACCTACCTATCTAACCTATACTGCACTCACCTACCTATCTAACCTATCCTGCAGGCACCTACCTATCTAACCTATACTGCAGGCACCTACCTATATAACCTATACTGCAGGCACCTACCTATCTAACCTATACTGCAGGTACCTACCAATCTACCCTATATTGGAGGCACCTACGTAGCTAACCTATACTGCAGGCACCTACCTAACCTATACTGGGGAGAACTACCTATCTAACCTATACTGCGGGCACCTATACCTGGCTCCATGGGGAAGGGGGGGCGATTTTTACACCCTACGCCCTGGGTGAAATTTAGCCTAGAAACTGCCCTGAATCTATTTATAGTACATTTTTTTTGTAATCGTATCTAGGCAGCCAACAGTTTGAATCATATAGTTTCACCTTTTAGCCACTAGCGTCGTGAGGCGGGTGCAGGGAATGTGACCCCCATCAGGTGGGGTGACTCCAGCTGCCCTGAACCTGAGGGAGGTGGAGTGCTGTAATGGAGGGAGGAGCCAGCTGTGAGGAGGGCAGCCCGACCTCTGCCTCCTTCCTCTCCCTGGGCTTCCCCCCGTGCTCCCCCCTCCGACTGCAGAGTTAGCACAGCCAGGGAAGCGCTGTGACTAGTCAGTCACTCAACTCACTAGTTCCAATCGCCGGCGACTGGAACCGGGGAGGTGAGTGAATGACTATTCACAGCGCTTCCCTGCGCTAAGCTAACCTATACTGGGGGGCAGCTACCTATCTAACCTATACTGGGGGGCAGCTACCTAATCTAACCTATAATGGGGGGCAGCTACCTATCTAACCTTTATTGGGGGAGCTACCTATCTAACCTATACTGGGGGGCAGCTACCTATCTAACCTATACTGAGTGGCAGCTACCTAATCTAACCTATGCTGGGGGGCAGCTACCTATCTAACCTATACTGGGGGGCAGCTACCTAATCTTTACCTACACTGGGGGGCAGCTACCTATCTAACCTATATTGGGGGCAGCTACCTAATCTAAACTATACTGGGGGGAGCTACCTATCTAACATAACTAGGGGCAGCTACCTTATCTAACCTATACTGGGAGCAGCTGCCTATCTAACCTATACTGTGGGGAAGCTATCTAATCTAACCTATACTGGGGGTCAGCTACCTATCTAACCTATACTGGGGGGCAGCTACCTAATCTAACCTATACTGGGGGGCAGCTTCCTAGTCTAACCTATACTGGGGGGCAGCTACCTAATCTAACCTATACTGGGGGGCAGCTACCTATCTAACCTATACTGGGGGGCAGCTGCCTAATCTTATCTATACTGGGGGTCAGCTACCTATGTAACCTATACTGGGGGGCAGCTACCTAATCTAACCTATACTGGGGGGCAGCTACCTATCTAACCTATACTGGGGGGCAGCTACCTAATCTAACCTATACTGGGGGGCAGCTACCTATCTAACCTATACTGGGGGGCAGCTACTTAACCTAACCTATACTGGGGGGCAGCTATCTAATCTAACCTATACTGGGGGGCAGCTACCTAATCTAGCCTATACTGGGGGGCAGCTACCTATCTAACCTATACTGTGGGGGCAGCTACCTATCAAACCCATACTGGAGGCACCTACCTATCTAACCTATACTGGGGGGCAGCTACCTATTTAATCTATACTGGGAGCACCTACCTATCTAACCTATACTGGGGGGCAGCTACCTTTGTAATCTATACTGGGGGCACCTACCTATCTAACCTATGCTGGGGGCATGTACTTATCTTACACAGGTAAGAACCTACCTACCTAGCTAGCCTATACTGGTGGCAACTATACTGGCTACCTATATTGGAGGCACCTACCTAACTAACCTATACTGGGGGCACCTACCTATCTAACCTATGCTGAAGGCAACTATTCTGGCTAACTATATCAGCCCACTGTCTTACTGTTACACAGTTACATTACAGTTAGCTCCGCCCATGTGATGTCATGGCCACACCCATTTTTGCTGTGGCACGCTTCGCTTTTTTTTGGGGGGGGGGGGGGGGGGCATTAAATTATCCACACACAGTGTCAAATACCCTAGCTACGCCACTGAAAACTTTTGTAATTTAATAGTAGATCCCTTGTAATAAATCCAGGCCAGGGTATTTGGGTCACACTACCTCACCGTTGTTTTCCAAGCTTAGTAAATGAAGGCTCCCATGCTGAATTACATAACAGAGTAAGCACAGTATTTGAAATCATTAGACTAAAAATGAATTAGGCAGAATACCTGCATACCTTTATTAGCAATAACATCTGCATGCTACGCCAGCCGAGATTGGCCTGCCAAGATAATTCCCACGGCCGGGCGCAGCTGGTCCTGCCCCCTATGTGGGAAAATGAGATGGCTGTCTAATCACCATGCTGTGCCTACTAATTGAAGGTGAGCTTCAAACTGATTTCAGGGAAAACATTAGGCGTTCTCATGTTGATAGTTTAATGTTATGCAGGGAGGATTGTTTTGCTCTTGGCAAGATGTACCGCACAAGCATTGCGAGTTTACATATTAGATAATGTAATGCTTTAGCTGTAATGCCGGTAGGAGCCATTTCATAAATTTAAAGAGGAACTTCAGCGAAAAAGGGAAAAAATAAAATAAAACCATAAGAATAGAATAGAAGAGAGATCAAGAAATGATTGATACTCACCATGTAATTTGTTCATGTTGTCCATAATCAACCTGCATGTCATCAGCTTTACTACTGGCAGACATGAAAAAAAACTAGACAGCACCAACTGCAATTATCTATAACCACACCCCCTAACAATGTGATAGACTAAATGGTTGTTGTTGTTTTTTTTTATATTTCTCATGGGAAAGGGATATGAGCTACTGATTGGGACGAAGTTCAATCCTTGGTTACCGTTTCTTTTCAAAGTAAACCTCTGCTTTTATCAAAAACACAACACTTCGGTGATAGTAAATTCATTTTTTGGCTCCTGTAGTATTCTATATTCGGCTATAGTGGAAAGTGGGCGGGAGAATGCGTCACATGTCAGTCGGTGACCCATGAGCTGTGATTGGTGGGCAGGCTAGCAGACAGTTGTATCCTGCTTGTTGGCTGCACACTACTTTGGGCGGTGGCCGATGCATAGGCTAAAGACTACAAGCTGCATTTACTGGTGAGACCTATTCATGTGTAAGCTGCTGCCTGATTACTGAGGGAACTTTCTATCATCTGACTTGCTTGTGCATGGCTGCAATGATACAGTATCATCCAAGATGCAAAGAAATGCAGACAGAGGAGCACACTGTGCTGTATCTGTGGTCTGGTGAGACCTATGCTTCTTGTGCAAGCTTGTGCATAATTATTGCTTGCAAATCCCTGCATATTGAGAACTCTGCATTTTGAGCTAGCTTAGACGTTGTCTGTGCTCACTTGCTAAAGCAGTGCAAAGAAAAAAAAATGACTCCCAATTATTGACTGAATTAAGATTCAGTACTAGGGTAGATTTATAGGAGTATGACACTTACTGATATGGTAAACTTCTGATATAGTAAACTACTTGGCTTGGTCCATTGTCTTTTACTATAAAGGCATTCTAGTGTATTACCTTTCCATTTCCAATATCAACAGCGGCCACCTGGAAGAGGGGTGGAGCCTGTGCTCTGGGCTTCCGGTTTCTGTGCATTGGACATTGTCAAGCTTAAAGAGGAACTCCAGTGAAAATAATGCAATTAAAAAAGTGCTTCATTTTTACAATAATTATGTATAAATGATTAAGTCAGTGTTTGCTCATTGTGCAATCTTCATTGTGCCCTCCTGATTTACATTCAGACATTTATCACATGGTGACAGTTTTACTGCTGGCAGGTAATGTCACTGGAAGGAGATGCTGCTTGCTTTTTTGGCAGTTGGAAACAGATGTTGTTTCCCACAATGCAACAAGACTCCCACAGTGTGATACCAGGACCTCAGAGCTGTGAGGCGCTGACATCACACTGTGGGAGGGGTTTCATCACAAAGTTAGCCATGCAGAGCCCCCTGATGATCCATTTTAGAAAAGGAAAAGATTTCTCACGGGAAAGGGGGTATCAGCTACTGATTGGTGTGAAGTTCAATTCTTGGTTACGGTTTCTCTTTAAGCTCACTCTGTTCATCTGTTGCCATGACAATTAAAGTGGACCGGTAGATACATGTTTACATTTAAAAAAAAATGGATTCTTACTGTATTTTTCAACCAATCTTTTCTGTTAAGTTTTACACCCTTGTCCTGTCTTCTAGTGCTGGTGCCACAGTGACAGAAGTGCCCAATCTTGTTCTGGTGCTCAAGCCCGGCTAACTTACAAACTCTTCTTTAATACTTTCTCCCTGAGCTCTTGCAGTCTGTCACCTGCCCTGCCTTATGCCTCATCTCATCAGAGACACAGACAGCAGTAAAACAGTTTTACCCCCGCACTACTGTAAACTGTAAAAAGAGTTTTCATTTTTGTGTATTACTCCATAAGAATATTTTTTATCTTACTTCCTGTTCTCTGTGAATCAGGAAACTAGCAGCAATCACCCAAATATAGCCCATATGGAAGTAAAAAGCAAGCAGATGATCTTCTATTCTAACTGGTCTGTATGATATGCAAAACTAAATAAATGTGTTGATAAGGCTCCACTTAAAAGCATACCTGAACTCAGATTACATTTATTTTCATGTACCATGTGGTGCTGTCCATATTATTTTAACCTTACGTGTACCCGAGGCGGTGCGGCATGGGGGTGGGGGGTGGAGTGGGGGAGGGGGGTCAGATGGGACACAGAAGCATGTTGTATGGGAGGAGAGTGTTATTCCCTGCTTAAACGCCCACTAAGGGCATTTTTGCAAGCCTTCTCCAGCTGCCATTGGGCAGCTTTCTCTCTCCTTGGCCGCTCCCCTTGCCGCTCCCCCGCCTCCCTGCACGCTGCTTTGTGTGTGAGACACAGAGCAGCTTTTTCCAGCGTTGTGACCCCAGGGGTCACACAAAGATAAAGTAAGACATTGCTGGCCACAGGAGCGGGGATTGTGGCTACCTTATCCGCCCAGCCCAGCCCCCCCGGGTCAGGTAGCATTGTTCTTTTTTAAATTTACAACCGCACCTCGGGTTCCCTTTAATGCCTTCTCTGTTTCCTCCTCTGTCCCTCCCATTCCCAGCTATCAGAACTTATTTTATTTGACTACTGGGAAGTCAGACCCATTTCCTTGCAAGTGCCATCTCATCTCCAGCTTGGTTTTCGTCTCCAGCCCACCTTTCACACCACAGTTGTGTGCTTGAACTGACAGTGCACACCCACTATGACCCGCGTACGGCCAATAAAAAGAGGAACTCATCCATGTCTTCTCTCCTTAGTGCACAATGCGTTCCTGCGCCCGGTCACAACATCTATCTGTACACAGCGCAGACCCAGAAGCTATGAAAGTATGGTTACAATTTTAAATAAGGACCCTGCTAACTTTCGGAGGGCAGGAAGGAACAGGAAGTGGACTTTAAACAATACACATAATGCTTTGTAATAGGCATATCTTTTGGGGTTTTGGGAGGGTGGTAGGTGTTTTCTACACTCAATGGGAACCCGAACTGAGTAAAATTAATCACATGCTGTACCTGCAAATAAACAATGCATACTTACTACACCATCAAATTCCTTTAGAAGCTCACCATTTTCTTCCTAAGGTGGCCACTATTGATCCAATTTTTTTCATCCAATTTTACAAAATCTTTGTAGTATGAGGGCAAATTGAGTGAATATATTGAATAGATAATTTAAGCAGTCCCTTATATTGCATAGAAACAGATTGGATGAAAAAGATTGGATCATTAGTGGCCACCATTTCAAGGATTCCATCAATTTCTGACAAGATTTCGTCAGAACCAAAAATATATTAGTTGCTGTCAGTTATAACTAGAAGGACAACTGATGAGCAAGGTAAAGTCCATGTTTCTGTATAGCTCAAGTGGGTGATATTACAGTTTAACAGTGCGCTGACCAGGAAGCTATTATGGGGTAATGTCCATTTTCAAAATGGAGGACAGAGAATTCCAGTGATCACAGTGAACAAACAGGACGCAGGAGAGGAGAAAGAAATTGATGAGTAGGAAGCAGGAAATTTGGGCGCATGAGGCAAGTGGACAAAAAGTCTCCTCTCATGTTACACATCATTTGACGGGTGCCCAATGGGAAATTTGGGCCTAGTGAATAATAATGTTTACAATGGGCACCCGGTAAATAATAACTTTACAGACATGCTTACTATAGTTATTGTATATATCTACATAAAGTTTCATAACTAAAACAATATTCTCTGGAAAATACAAATACACCTCAAATAACGAAATATATTGATTTAAAAAATAATTTGATAAACGATATGGGAGTTTTAGGGTTAGGCACCACTAGGGGAGTTTTAAGGTTTAGGCACCACCAGGGGGGTCGTAGGGTTAGGCACCACCAGGGGGGTGATAGGGTTAGGAATCACCAGGGGGAGTCTAAGGATTAGGAATAGGTAGAGAGGGGGTTCTATGTAAGAGTGAGGTTAGGTTTAGCTGTAGTAAAATGTTGTTAATTTACTAATGTTTAACTACAGTTATTACTTTTTTTTCATTGTTATAAACAATATATTCAGATTTTATTACATGAAGAAATGATAAAAGAAGGTTATACACAATATTATACTATTATAAAGATTATACCTATATTATCGTTTTCAGTATTATAAACAATTTTTTTCACCATGCACCCTTTTTTCCAGGTGCTCTTTTTGATGTACGCTGATGAGTAGACTACACGGGAGGTAAGTATGACATACGTACTTCAGTTTTACTTTTAATTTTCAGTTCAGGTTTCCTTTAAAGCAGGAGGATTAGCCATGCTATGCCCGGTAAAGATGCCATAGTAAATGAAGAGAATGCTGTTCCTGGTCAGAACCATGTCTTTTGCCCACAGTTTGAGGCTAAATACTGATGTCATTTCTTCCCTTAACCTTTTTTTCTTTTCTCCTCTAATCGCTGAGTCACCTCAGCCTTGCTTGTAAACACAAATGAGCAGAGGATCATGTTTCAGCTAGGCAGGGAAATAAAGGGATGAAGAGGAATATATTATAGATAAAAAGAACTCCCAGCATGCAACTGAATGGCAATGGCTATTAAAGGTCCAGTGCTCTAAAAGTATGTGATAACTCCAAACCATAACAGCAGAAAAAGTTTTGAAAGTTTTGAATGCAGGATTAGCATCTTTGTCACTTAATACACTCAGACCAGTTGCTGTTGAAATTAGATTTTTATGGTGACAATCCCGCTTTAAGGTTTGTTTTCCATCAGGCCTCATTTGATAAGAGCATAGAGTGGCAGTCATGGCCTGGGCTAGTGTTGGGCGAACATCTAGATGTTCGGGTTCGGGCCGAACAGGCCGAACATGGCCGCGATGTTCGGGTGTTCGACCCGAACTCCGAACATAATGGAAGTCAATGGGGACCCGAACTTTTGTGGTTTGTAAAGCCTCCTTACATGCTACATACCCCAAATTTACAGGGTATGTGCACCTTGGGAGTGGGTACAAGAGGAAAAAAAAAATTAGCAAAAAGAGCTTATAGTTTTTGAGAAAATCGATTTTAAAGTTTCAAAGGGAAAACTGTCTTTTAAATGCGGGAAATGTCTGTTTTCTTTGCACAGGTAACATGCTTTTTGTCGGCATGCAGTCATAAATGTAATACATATAAGAGGTTCCAGGAAAAGGGACCGGTAATGCTAACCCAGCAGCAGCACACGTGATGGAACAGGAGGAGGGTGGCGCAGGAGGAGAAGGCCACGCTTTGAGACACAACAACCCAGGCCTTGCATGAGGACAAGAAGCGTGCGGATAGCATGCTTTGTACCACCATGCAGTCATAAATGTAATAAAGATAAGTGGTTCAATAAACAGGGACCACGCGGCAACGCTAACCCAGCAGCAGCACACGTGATGGAACAGGAGGAGGCGCAGGAGGAGAAGGCCACGCTTTGTGAGACACAACAACCCAGGCCTTGCATGAGGACAAAAAGCGTGCGGATAGCATGCTTTGTACCGCCATGTAGTCATAAATGTAATAAAGATAAGAGGTTCAATAAACAGGGACCACGCGGCAACGCTAACCCAGCAGCAGCAGCAGCAGCACACGTGATGGAACAGGAGGAGGCGCAGGAGGAGAAGGCCACGCTTTGTGAGACACAACAACCCAGGCCTTGCATGAGGACAAAAAGCGTGCGGATAGCATGCTTTGTACCGCCATGTAGTCATAAATGTAATAAAGATAAGAGGTTCCATAAACAGGGACCGGCAACGGTAACCCAGCAGCAGCAGCAGCAGCAGCAGCAGCAGCAGCAGCACACGTGATGGAACAGGAGGAGGCGCAGGAGGAGAAGGCCACGCTTTGTGAGACACAACAACCCAGGCCTTGCATGAGGACAAAAAGCGTGCGGATAGCATGCTTTGTACCGCCATGTAGTCATAAATGTAATAAAGATAAGAGGTTCCATAAACAGGGACCGGCAACGGTAACCCAGCAGCAGCAGCAGCAGCAGCAGCACACGTGATGGAACAGGAGGAGGCGCAGGAGGAGAAGGCCACGCTTTGTGAGACACAACAACCCAGGCCTTGCATGAGGACAAAAAGCGTGCGGATATAGCAGCAATGCTTTTTGCCGCCATGCAGTCATAAATGTAATACAGATGAGAGGTTCAATAAACAGGGACCGGAAACGCTAAACCATCCCAGATGTTCATCGGTCATGTTACTTGGTTGGGGTCCAGGAGTGTTGCGTAGTCGTTTCCAATCCAGGATTGATTCATTTTAATTTGAGTCAGACGGTCTGCATTTTCTGTGGAGAGGCGGATACGCCGATCTGTGATGATGCCTCCGGCAGCACTGAAACAGCGTTCCGACATAACGCTGGCTGCCGGGCAAGCCAGCACCTCTATTGCGTACATTGCCAGTTCGTGCCAGGTGTCTAGCTTCATGCCCGGTTTCAGGTCCAGCGGTGCCAGCCACAAATCCGTCTGTTCCTTTATTCCCCTCCAAATTTCCTCCCCTGTGTGCTGCTTATCCCCAAGGCAGATCAGCTTCAGCAACGCTTGCTGACGCATGCCAACAGCTGTGCTGCACTGCTTCCACGATCCTACTGCTGCTGGTGCTGGGTTAGCATTTCCGGATGAGGTACAGCTTTGAGATGCGTTGGAGGAGAAGGAGTCAGAGAGGTAGGTGCTGCTGTTGTTATCCAGCTGTTTGCGGCGTGGGCAACACCCGCGCCGTAGCAGGTGAGGAATCGCTGCCAGGCTCCACAAGGTTCACCCAGTGCGCGGTAAGGGAGATGTATCGACCCTGGCCGAACGCACTCGTCCAGGTGTCAGTGGTGAGGTGAACCTTGCAGGCAACGGCATTCTTCAAGCTTCGGGTTATTTAGCTGACCACGTGCTCATGCAACTCAGGCACTGCAGAGCGCGCAAAGTGGTAGCGGCTGGGAACCACGTAACGTGGGATGGCCACTGACATCATGCCCTTGAAGCTGTTTGTCTCCACCACTCGATATGGCAGCATTTCGCAGGCCAGAAGCTTGGCTATGCTGGCTGGCTGTTACTGCCACGGCCCGGGGGTCATTTGCTGGCAATTTCCTCTTGTGCTCAAACATCTCAGAGACAGACAACTCAACCGTAGCGCTGCACACCGAAGGGCTGTTGGTTGTTGTGTTTGATGAACACTGGGAGACCTCAAGAGCACTAGTCCGGAAAGTGACAGTGTCAGCATCGTCTGATGTTTGTGAATGTTGTGAACCACGCAATGGCTGGGCTACTGCTGCTGCTGAGGCGGGTCTGGTGGTGAGTCTGGTGAACCCAAGGGAGGCAGTGTTGCTGGTGGTACGGTGGTACCCTGTCCTGCCGCGTTTGCCCACAGAGTGGGATGTTTGGATAGAATGTGGCGGCTCATGCTGGTGGTGGAGAGGTTGTTAATACTTTTCCCCCTGCTCAGGCGGGTCTTGCACACCTTGCAAATCGCCATGGTAACATCCTCAGTGCAGTCTTCAAAGAAAGCCCAGACTTTAACTGGCTGAGGACTCGGACCTCGTGCGTGATGTGCTGGTGCTGCTTAACCCACTGCTGGACGCTTGAGAGGTCATCCAAGTAATTATCTGGTCCTGTTCTTTTGGATCTGTGAGGGTTGTTGTCCTGGACAACATGGGCAGTATTGAGTGGGTTTTCTTGGGTGCTCCCCTGTGGCCTGTACGTGAACCGTCAGGGGAAACACCTCTTCCCTTGCCCCTCCCTCTTTCACCGGATTTCTTCCTCATTTCACTTATCCTTAAAGTACACGCTGACTGGCAGCAGTACAGTGGCAGTACAGAAATGCTATACAGTGGTGGGTGAGCGGTGTACCACTATTGTCAGCAGTGACACAGAGCACAATGCTATACAGTGGCGGGTGAGCGGTGTACTACTGTTCCCAGCAGACACAGAGTGGAAGTAAACACAATGCTATATAGTGTGGCTGAGCCGTGTACACAGAGTGGCATTAAACACAATGCTATATAGTCTGCTATATAGTCACCCCGAACAGGGTGATGTTCTGCAGAACCCGAACAGTGGCAAACACTGTTCGCCCAACACTACTGGGAGGGATCGCAGATTTTAGTACCTAAACACACGATACAACATGTTTTCCGGGGTCGGACTCTGAGGCACATACAGATGGTCCCGATCATCATCCTCATCATACAACTCTTCTCCTGAGTCTGACCCACCCACCACCTCTGCCCCCCCAACATCCCCAGACACAGACCCCTCATCGTCCTCAACATTAACTTGGGATGCTGGCCTGAGCCAGACCTCCTCCTCCACATCAGGCCCCATCATCTCCTCAATGGCAGCCCTCATTAATCGCTCTGGCGACGGACTGATGGACACAACGTTCTCCTCCGGGGAGGGCTGCTGCTGACCACTGGCTGCTGGGGTGGATGTTATAGCTTGCGTGGGGCGTTGGCTGTTGCTGTTGTTGGGAGTGCTGCTCACAGCGGAGGTCTCTGGGGAACTCATGTTGAGCTCATATAGTGGTTGACGGTGAGTGGAGTATTACTGATCCCAGCAATATACACACTGACTGGCAGAGTACGCAATGCTATATAGTGTGGCTGAGCGGTGTACACAGAGTGGCAGTAAACACAATGCTATATAGTCTGGCTGAGCGAGCGGTGTACTACTGTTCCCAGCAGAATCAGAGTGGCAGTAAACAATGGTATATAGTCTGGCTGAGCGGTGTACACAGAGTGTCAGTAAACAATGGTATATAGTCTGGCTGAGCGAGCGGTGTACTACTGTTCCCAGCAGAATCAGAGTGGCAGTAAACAATGGTATATAGTCTGGCTGAGCGGTGTACACAGAGTGTCAGTAAACAATGGTATATAGTCTGGCTGAGCGGTGTACACACAATGCTATATAGTCTGCTATATAGTGTCAGTAAACAATGGTATATAGTCTGGCTGAGCGAGCGGTGTACTACTGTTCCCAGCAGAATCAGAGTGGCAGTAAACAATGGTATATAGTCTGGCTGAGCGGTGTACACAGAGTGTCAGTAAACAATGGTATATAGTCTGGCTGAGCGGTGTACACACAATGCTATATAGTCTGCTATATAGTGTCAGTAAACAATGGTATATAGTCTGGCTGAGCGAGCGGTGTACTACTGTTCCCAGCAGAATCAGAGTGGCAGTAAACAATGGTATATAGTCTGGCTGAGCGGTGTACACAGAGTGTCAGTAAACAATGGTATATAGTCTGGCTGAGCGGTGTACACACAATGCTATATAGTCTGCTATATAGTGTCAGTAAACAATGGTATATAGTCTGGCTGAGCGAGCGGTGTACTACTGTTCCCAGCAGAATCAGAGTGGCAGTAAACAATGGTATATAGTCTGGCTGAGCGAGCGGTGTACTACTGTTCCCAGCAGAATCAGAGTGGCAGTAAACAATGGTATATAGTCTGGCTGAGCGGTGTACACAGAGTGTCAGTAAACAATGGTATATAGTCTGGCTGAGCGAGCGGTGTACTACTGTTCCCAGCAGAATCAGAGTGGCAGTAAACAATGGTATATAGTCTGGCTGAGCGGTGTACACAGAGTGTCAGTAAACAATGGTATATAGTCTGGCTGAGCGGTGTACACACAATGCTATATAGTCTGCTATATAGTGTCAGTAAACAATGGTATATAGTCTGGCTGAGCGAGCGGTGTACTACTGTTCCCAGCAGAATCAGAGTGGCAGTAAACAATGGTATATAGTCTGGCTGAGCGGTGTACACAGAGTGTCAGTAAACAATGGTATATAGTCTGGCTGAGCGGTGTACACACAATGCTATATAGTCTGCTATATAGTGTCAGTAAACAATGGTATATAGTCTGGCTGAACGAGCGGTGTACTACTGTTCCCAGCAGACACAGAACAGTACACAGAATGCTATATAGTGTGGCTGAACGAGCGGTGTACCACTGTTCCCAGCAGACACAGAACAGTACACAGAATGCTATATAGTGTGGCTGAACGAGCGGTGTACCACTGTTCCCAGCAGACACAGAACAGTACACAGAATGCTATATAGTGTGGCTGAACGAGCGGTGTACCACTGTTCCCAGCAGACACAGAACAGTACACAGAATGCTATATAGTGTGGCTGAACGAGCGGTGTACTACTGTTCCCAGCAGACACAGAACAGTACACAGAATGCTATATAGTGTGGCTGAACGAGCGGTGTACTACTGTTCCCAGCAGACACAGAACAGTACACAGAATGCTATATAGTGTGGCTGAACGAGCGGTGTACTACTGTTCCCAGCAGACACAGAACAGTACACAGAATGCTATATAGTGTGGCTGAACGAGCGGTGTACTACTGTTCCCAGCAGACACAGAACAGTACACAGAATGCTATATAGTGTGGCTGAACGAGCGGTGTACTACTGTTCCCAGCAGACACAGAACAGTACACAGAATGCTATATAGTGTGGCTGAACGAGCGGTGTACTACTGTTCCCAGCAGCGACACACAATGACTGGGGGGGACCCTGGCTAGCGTGGCTGGAGCGCGAACTACCCTGCCTGCCTACCCAAAGCTAAACCCACAGACAAATGGCGGAGATATGACGTGGTTCGGGTATTTATTTACCCGAACCACGTGACAGTTCGGCCAATCAGAGCGCGTTCGGGTCCGAACCACGTGACCCGTTCGGCCAATCACAGCGCTCTTAGTTCGGCCATATGGCCGAACGGTTTGGCCGAGCACCGTCAGGTGTTCGGCCGAACTCGAACATCACCCGAACAGGGTGATGTTCTGCAGAACCCGAACAGTGGCGAACACTGTTCGCCCAACACTAGCCTGGGCAGAGTCTCCCAAGCACAGGACCTAGTCAGAAAAGCATGTGAAAACCCCTTTAGCGTAAATGTGAGGAGCATGCTGGGATTGGAAGTTCCTCTTCCTAACTTCTCTGTTTTCCACATTTTAATATATTTCATATTTTCAGCATGCTGTTATGCACTTTGAGGCCCAAATGAGGTTAAAAGAGTATTTGGCTCCAGTGCTCTGAGGAAAAGCATCATATTATTTCAGTACATCAAAATGCTACTTTCCCTGCTAATATGAGCAATGTCCTCTTACATTATTCAGATCCATTTACATAGCCCGTGCTTAATAACATGGCTCAGGCAAGAAAGTGACACAGTTAGCAAGCAAAGCACTTTGGCTTGAGCCTAGAGGGAGAAGCGGGTCTGAATAAAACCATGAATCATAAGCAAACTCACTAGAACCAACAACCTCATCTAACATCTGCTTGAGGCTACAGAGGTTGTTTTGTAAACCAGCAAGTTACCGTGTGGAGAGATTGCTGCAAGCTATGCTGTCTGCTAACAGTTTTCTCATAAAACTGAGCAGGGATGAAGATAGTCCATGCCAATGTAAAAATTCATGCTACCCTTGCCAGGGGCCCCAACCGTCCCGTTTTCGCCGGGACTGTCACGGGTTGGGGGAGGGGTCCCGCTGTCCCGGGATACCCCCCCCCCCCCCCCTTGTGTCCCGGCAGGCCAGCAGGCAGCGGAGGTAAAAAAAAGGATCGAGGCGCCAGCCGGCGGCTTTGAGGTGTGGGATGCGGTCTGGGATAATAGTGTCCCTCCCAACCTCCGAATGTGGCCCCCAGTGTCCCCCTGTATGGAGAGATACGAGCGCAGCAGAGCGGCAGTCTTACCATCTTCCTCGCGTACCGGGCATCTCTTGCTTCCATCTACTTCCTGGGACGTCACAGGAAGCAGGAAGCGGAGAAGACGAGATGCCCGGCACGCGAGGAAGATAGTAAGACTGCCGCTCTGCTGCGCTCGTATCTCTCCATACAGGGGGACACTGTGGGGGGCACATTCGGAGGGAGGAAGGGACACTATTATCCCTAAATAGCAGCTTTTACCCAAAGAGAGTGATACAACATTATGCCCTCTCCTAGCAATGTCAGCCGGTTGGTTGTTCCTCCCAATAATGTATTATGTGGACTGGTGCTAGATTAAAGACAAAAATAACATTCTTAACACACACTCCATCCCTCCTGTGCTTTAATCCTAATTCTAGCCGCTGACCATACCTAACATTGAAGCCCATTTTTTGTATATTCTCCCTTCAAAAAGAAAGGCCGCCACACACTTTATGGCTTCCAAGCATGCCATCCCTGTCCTTAAAGTGTACCTGAGACAAAAGAGTTGAAAAGTTTTATACTTATCTGTGGCTTCCCCCATCCCCCTCCATGCAGATCGCTTCCTTGCCGCCATCCTCTGCCTCCGGCAGCTGCCCTGTTATCTTCAGCCAGTCGGCGCAGTCGCAGTCCATCTGCATGTGCTCCTCTGTCGCGCTCCCAGCGTGGTGGGGTGCACGTGCGTTCCTGGGCTGGGTATGCGTAGTCTGCCGGACTGGCCAAAGATAACGGGGAATCTACCGGAGCACCCAGGAGGCAGAGGATGGCGGCAAGGGAGCAATCTGCGTGGAGGGGGCTGGAGGAAGTCCCAGGTATGCATAAAACGTATCAACCCTTTTATCTCAGGTTTACTTTAAAGTGTACCAGAGATGAACAATAGTGAAAGTTTTATACATACCTGGGGCTTCCTCCAGCCCCATCCACATGAATCACTCCCACGCCACCGCCCTCAGCCTTCTCCAGTACCAGGTCCCGAAATGTCGGCCAGTCGCAGCCAGTCTGAGCATACGCTGTGCGCTCCCTCCGTCACTCACTGGTGGAGAATAGTACTGTGCCTGCACAGTACTATTCTCCACTGAAGTGAGACAGATAGAGTGCACTGTGTATGCTCAGACTGGCCGTGACTGGCCGAAGTTATGGGACCTGGTACTGGAGAAGGCTGAGGGCGGCGGCGTGGGAGCGATCTGTGTAAATGGAGCTGGAGGATGCCCCAGCCGGTATGTATAAAGGTGACTATTGTTCGTCTCTGGTTTCCTTTAAGGCTTGACCTCTTTGGCTGGGAGCATTATGCGCTTGTGCAGTTCACGAGGACTTGAACTCTGCAAGCGCAGAACCCTACCTGCCACTAGAGCGCATTACAGAGGGAACAACGGCACCCTGGAGGAACTGCAGTGCTGGTCTGAATCAGATAGACTCCTAGGGGCTGGAAGAAGCTCCAAGTAAGCACAACTCTCCCACCACTCTACAATGCATCCCATATTGTTCCAATCCTGCATGTAATGTCCAGGCTTACTTATACATGATTAGAAACACTGGTCCACATGACAGCCAAGGGGCCCCAGGTCTTTCTCACTGGCTGGGGCCCCCAAACCAGAAGAGAAGGAAGGACTGGGTCTCAACCTGGATTATAGCAGTTATAGCAGAAAATCTCTTTATTCCATAGCAGCAGAAAGCACACAACGTTTCGGCACAAGGCCTTTGTCAAGTGTTACCAAATATAACAAATGCTCACACATATATAGACCAGCTTAAAAAACACACCCAAAAAAATGGGCGGGCACAATAACTTAAAGGAAGGAGGGAGAGGAAAACATGGCCAATAATTTAAAGCAACAGTACATTGTACAAAATTCAATACAAAAAGTATCACAAAAAACATCTTAAGCTAAAATCATCATTAAGTCCATTGGGGGTGAGAGTACTTAGCTTATCAATCCATCTGCTTTCACGTCTTAATAAAGTGGTCTGTGCATCCCCATTAGCAGCCGTAAACACTTTCTCCAAAACACACCAGCGCAAGTCACTCACTGTGTGATCACACTCGTAGAAATGTTTACCTACGGGAGAGTCAATTTTCTTATCAGGGTTATCAATATACTTCCTATATAATCTGATGTTGCTACGGTGTTCATTAATTCTTACACGTACTTCCCGTGAAGTCTGTCCTACATAGCCTATGCCACACGGGCACTTCAAAAAATATATTGCATTGGTGGTAACACAAGAGAATTTACCGTTCACCTTGATCTTTGTTCCTCTCATGGGATGACATACATGGTCTCCTTTAATAATACTAGAGCAGTTCTGACAGCTGAGACATGGAAATGTCCCCAGTTTTTTTGATAAAAAAGTGTCTCTCGATGGTGTAGACTGCTTCACATCAGCTCTTACCAGCATATCTCTGATGCTCTTACCCTTTCTATACACAAAGGACGGGGGGGTGGGGAATACCCTAGATAGCATAGGGTCTGCCTGTATAAGAGTCCAGTTATCCAATATACTCCTCTTGACTAATCGGGCATGTGTATCAAAAGTGGAAATAAATTGTACACCCCTATCATATTGGTGCTTGGGTTTTCTGCGCCTCAATTCTGACCTATCCATCAGTGCAACAGTGGATGCCATATATTCTACTTCCTCTTTCTTATAGCCTCTTTCTATAAAATTCTGAACCAATTTGCTCGCCTGTTTGGAATAAGCCTCGTCAGTAGAGGTAATACGTCTGGCGCGGATGAACTGACTTTTGGGGAGACCTCTAATCAGGGGGCGTGGGTGACAGCTACTCGCTAATAGGGCATTATTTCTATCCGTGCTCTTCTTGTATAGATCTGTGTGAAGCAAACCACCATTCAAGTGTACATCCACATCCAAAAAATGTAAATTATTCTTATGGAACTCTAGGGTGAACTTAATGGACCTATGACAGACATTTAAGGTTTCCACAAACATCGTCAAATTATCTTCTGATCCTGTCCAGCAGAAAAACAGATCATCAATATAGCGACAGTACGCAAGGCCCCATTTTTTAAATAAATCATTCCCCCAAACCACCATGCGATACCTAGAGGGAAGTGCGGGTGAGCCCTGGACCTCTCACCCCCAGGGAATGCACCCCCACTGCCTCTAAACTGAATGCTAACTGCAACAAACACAATTGCTAACTCCCAGCTAAAGCAATTTCCTACCTTTCTCTGGTCAGCAGACGCCAGTCAGCCAATCAGGTGTACTCTCATACACCTTTTGCCTGCTGTACCAAATCTAGCAGGAATTGCTTTTAATTTGTACAGTATTGCTAGTGTTTGCTTAGACCTCAATTCACTAAACTTTATCAAACACTTTATCGAATGTTTGATAATTTACCTCATGGGTAAAATCTAATTTTGAATTCACTAAGGGGTTACAGATTTATTGAACGTTTTATCGATAAAATGCCAACAGGAGCCTTTTTATTGTGGCAGGTAGATACAGGGGACCTACGATAAAGGGGGCCTACGTTGTTGATAAAGGGGCCCTACGTGGTTATGAAATGTTGGCTGTTTTTATTTAAAACTAATAAAGAATTGTATTGGATATTCCAGCTTTCTCCCTTATCTGATGGACCTCAGTGCTCTCTGGGTTGTTGGGGCATTCCTCAAAACTTGGTGCAAACACAAAGCCTTTAGTCATACCCAACAGACCCTGGACTCTCTAATCATTCCCCCGGCTTAGTGGCTTTTTCACCTACCACAAGGCACCTCCTGTTGACTAACCAAGGCATATGGGAGAGGAAATATGTAAAAAACAGCAAAACTGAAATGTACACAATCCATATATCAACTATTTTTTAAAACAAACTGCTGCTGAGGGCCTTAAAAATGTTTAGAGACTTTCCTTGACGCTGCTTGGATTATTAGAGTAGGCCTTGGAATCTTAAACTTTGACTTTTCTTTTTAGATGAACTATTCAGCAACAAGCTCTTGAAGGCCACAACGGCAGCAATCTAGTTTATATTTTAACACTTCTGACAGCTGTAAAATAGCTGGCAGGACTTTAAGTCAGTGTCATCGCTCTCATCATCTTCAGCGCTGAAAAATACATCAGTAGGTTTGGAGAGTGAACTTTAGAAATATCTTCAATCATCGTCTTCTGTTAGGCCTTGTTCACATTGCGTTCAGCTCACGTGTCCGTCCGCGGTGGGCTTTTTTTCCCACGGTTTTTTAGAGTGTTTTCTGGCGATTTTCTGCACATTCGCTCGTATTTTGTGGGCGTTTTTGTAACGTCTTTTGTTCTGGAAAAAGATCCAGAAACAATAAACACAATGGTTTTTTTTTTTTTACGCTCACGCAATCGCTTGCCAAAGCAATGATTTTGTGAGCGTTTTGCGTTTTTCCTATACCTTCCATTGAGGCAAATCGCCTCAAAAATGGCTCAAGCACCGCTTTTCAAAGCGGATCGCAAACAAACTGCTCTGATATGAACTCTCTCATAGAGAATCATTTCACAAGCCCTTTCAGGGCGATTTTGAAAATCTCGCTTAAAATTTAACAAAAACGCCTATAATGTGAACAAGGCCTCAAGGGACATAGTTTGTCCTATAGACATGCTATGGAGATTCTATAAATGCTAATTTACAGTTTGTTAAGATTTTTATAAAGGAAAACTTCTCTGCTGCATAAACAGATAAATAAAAAGTTTTACAGCAGCAAAGGAATGTGTGTACATTAAACACCAAGTTAAAACCTGCTATATCTAGCTTTGCAAATTTGGCCTAATTGGCTTAAAGGATACCCAAAGTGACGTGTGACATGATGAGATAGACATGGGTATGTACAGTGCCAAGCACACTAATAACTATGCTGTGTTCCTTTTTTTCTTTCTCTGCCTGAAAGAGTTAAATATAAGGTATGTAAGTGGTTGACTCAGTCCTGACTCAGACAGGAAGTGACTACAGTGTGACCCTCACTGATAAGAAATTCCAACTATAAAACATTTTCCTAGCAGAAAATGGCTTCTGAGAGCAGAAAAGAGATAAAATGGGTCAATAGTTTATAGATTTTAGCTCTGGCATACTTCAATGAATGTGTCATTGAGCAGAAACAATAAAACAGTTAAAACTTAAAAAGTAGATTTAAACATAAAATAAAACTGTGGAATATCTTAAAAAGTCATTTTTAGGAGAAGGAAGATAGATACTATTGTTTATTTCATTCGTTTATTTTCGCTTCAGGTGTCCTTTAATCACGAGGCAACGCTCATGCAAATTTGCATTTGCTCTCACATACCATAATATGCAGGGTCTAAAACTAATAACCGCAAAACGGTTGCCGTGCAGGGATTAGTTTGTGCAACATTTAGCAATATCCACGGGCACATCAGGGAGGCTCCCCCATGCCCCCATCAAAAGGGGAGCCGCAGAGCTCCAAGCCCTCTCATTGCTTGGAAGCCCTATAGCAACACCCCAGAGGGGGAGGCTGGGAAGTGCAGGCGACCCCTCCAAGTGTGGCTGGTGCCGGGAAGAGCTGCTTGCACCCACCTCCCAAAAACTAGACACCTACCTTACAACTTCCATTACATTTTGCCATATGAGCACGACTTGGGAGCAACACATGAGAAGGGAGTGAAGCATGGGCCACCCCAAGCTTGTGGGGCTCAGGGATGGCAACACCCTTAAGGGGCGGAGTGGGGAAGACAGGCACAGACAGCTCGCTCTAGGGCTCTCACCACCCAGAGAAAGCCATCTATCACCTGCCTCCAAAGGAAAGAAATGTAGTGACACAGCAGCAGAGGAATGTGTGCATCAAACACCAAGTTAAAACCTGCTATATCTGGCTTAATCATGAGGCAATGCTCATGCAAATTTGCATTTGCTTTCGCATACCATACTATGCAAGGTCTAAAACTAATCTCAGCAGGACAACCATTTAGGAGGGTGTGTCACAAAGGCCAGCCCAAGCCCAGTACATACATATACAAGTGATGCTGCACGTCCCCTGCCCTGTGCTAATAGCAGATTTTGCAGCTGGGAGCTGCTGCAGCCAGCTTTTGGCTTTCTCTGTCCTGTATGTCCCCCGTTGCATGCTGGGAGTCATCAACCAGAAGTAGTGAGTGGAAGAGGAGTGGACTCTCGGCCTGCTGGGATGGTGGAAAAGCAGCAGCGGTGTTGTACTCGGCGGTGGCGTAACGAGAGATATACACACTCTCTCTCATTTCCGGCCATGTGTGTTGGCACTGTGTGACTCAGATGATGGAATCTGCCTGTCTGCCTGGTGAGTTACCTGTCTGGCAGCCTGCATGACTTACCTATACTGGGGACAACTATTTCAGGCTACTTATACTAGGGGAAAGTACTTCAGGCTACTTATACTGGGGGCAACTATTTCAGGCTACTTATACTAGGGGAAAGTACTTCAGGCTACTTATACTGGGGGCAACTATTTCAGGCTACTTATATCAGGGCACCTATTTCAGGCTTCTTATACTGGGGAAACTATTTCAGGCTACTTATACCGGGGCAACTATTTCAGGCTACTTATACCGGGGCAACTATTTCAGGCTACTTATACTGGGGGCAACTATTTCAGGCTAACTATACTGGAGGCTACTATTACAGGCTAACTATACTGTGGGCAACTAAACAAGGCTACCTAAATAACAGGCAACTATATTAGGCTACCTATGCAGGGGGCAACTATTCCAGGCTACTTATATGGGGGCCAACCATTCCAGGTCACCTATACTAGGGGCAACTATTCCAGGCTACCTATACTGTGGGCACCTATAGCTGGCTAGTCTTTACTGGGGGCACCTATAACTGGCTACCTATACTGAAGGCAACTATTCCAGGCTACCTATACTGTGGGCAACTACACCTGTCTACCTATACTGCGGGCAACTATACTTGGCTTCCTATACTGGGGGCAACTACACATGGTTACCTATACTGCGGGCAACTATTCCAGGGTACCTATACTGTGGACAACTACACCTGTCTACCTATACTGTGGACAATTATACTAGGCTACCTATACCTATGTTGATCTGGGTACTTCTGTGCAGTATAGGTGACTAAGCATAAGAATGCATTCTTCTGTGAACTAAGACCCCGACTTTTAACTTAGCTGTAGGGATAACAGTGGTGCCTGGATAAGTGAATCTGTGAATGCATTTGTTTGAACATTTGCATGCGAGAGTGCGAAGGGTTAATAATTTTTTTTGTTTTCTGGCCACACCCCCTTCTGCACCTCCCTTTTCCTTAAAGAGAATCTGTATTGTTAAAATCGCACAAAAGTGAACATACCAGTGCGTTAGGGGACATCTCCTATTACCCTCTGTCACAATTTCGTCGCTCCCCGCCGCATTAAAAGTGGTTAAAAACAGTTTAAAAAAGTTTGTTTATAAACAAACAAAATGGCCACCAAAACAGGAAATAGGTTGATGTACAATATGTCCACACATAGAAAATACATCCATACACAAGCAGGCTGTATACAGCATTCCTTTTGAATCTCAAGAGATCATTTGTGTGTTTCTTTCCCCCCTGAGGGGGGAGTGCATAGCAGAACCACAACACTGAAGAACTTGGCAGCCTTCCAGACACAGGCTGACAAGTCTGACAGGGGCAAGATACATTGATTTATTACAGAGACTGTGATAGCAGAAAGTGCTGCAGTAAGCCAGAACACATTAGAATAGCTTTTGGAACTTGTAGGATGATAAAAAACAGGATGCAATTTTTGTTACGGAGTCTCTTTAATAACTTATTTAATGTCCTAATTAGAGGCGATGTGCCTGAATATATGCCCTGTATTTGGCTACATACATCTTCCCATCAACTCTGACCAGCTTCCCTGTCCCTGCTGAAGAGAAGCACCCCCAGAGCATGATGCTGCCACCACCATATTTGACAGTGGGGATGGTGTGTTCAGAGTGGTGTGCAGTGTTAGTTTTCCGTCACACATAGCGTTTTGCATTTTGGCCAAAAAGTTCCATTTTGGTCTCATCTGACCAGAGCACCTTCTTCCACATGTTTGATGTGTCCCCCACATGGCTTGTGGCAAACTGCAAACGGGACTTCCTATGCTTTTCTGTTCTCAATGGCTTTCTTCTTGCCACCCTTCCATAAAGGCCAACTTTGTGCAGTGCATGACTAATACTTGTCCTATGGACAGATTCCCTCGCCTGAGCTGTAGATCTCTGCAGCTCGTCCAGAGTCACCATGGGCCTCTTGACTGCATTTCTTATCAGCGCTCTTCTTGTTTAGCCTGTGAGTTTAGGTGGACGGCCTTGTCTTGGTAGGTTTACAGTTGTGCCATACTCCTTCCATTTCTGAATGATCGCTTAAACAGTGCGCCATTGGATGTTCAAGGCTTTGAAAAAATCGTTTTGTAGCCTAAGCCTGCTTTAAATTTCTCAATAACTTTATCCCTGACCTGTCTGGTGTGTTCTTTGGACTTCAAGGTGTTGTTGCTCCCAATATTCTCTTAGACAACCTCTGAGGTCATCACAGAGCAGCTGTATTTGTACTGACATTAGATTACACACAGGTGCACTCTATTTAGTCATTAGCACTCATCAGGCAATGTCTATGGGCAACTGATTGCACTCAGACCAAAGGGGGCTGAATAATTACTCACACCCCACTTTGCAGTTATTGATTTTTTAAAAATGTTTGGAATCATGTATGATTTTTGTTCCACTTTTCACGTGTACACCACTTTGTATTGGTCTTCCACGTGGAATTTCAATTAAATTGATTCATGTTTGTGGTAGTAATGTGACAAAGGGCTTGATTCACAAAGCGGTGATAACTCAGTTATCACGCCTAAAAGACTTTAGGCGTGATAACCTTTGCACCACTGAGTTATCACCGATTTTTGCTCTAACTCGCGCGAAGTTTCCGCGCGTACGCGTGTACGTGCGTACGTGCGCGCGCAAAGTCCCATAGGGCTTAATGGGAGCTTCGCGCGAAGCGGGGATCGCTGCGCGCGCGTGCGCGGTTGCGTGCGCAACACTTTGCGCGCGGAAAATTCGCGCGAGTTGCTTCTTATCATGCCTAAAGTGAGTTTAGGCGTGATAAGGGGCTTTTCACTGGCGTGCAAACACTTTGCACCGCTTTGTGAATCAAGCCCAAAATGTGGAAAACTTCAATACTTGAATACATTTGCAAGCCACTTGTATACTGGTGGCACCTACAGCTGGCTAAACTATACTGGGGGGACCTATAACTGGCTACCTATACCGAAGGCAACTATTCCAGGCAACCTATACTGTGGAAAACTACACCTGTCTACCTATACTGCGGCAACTATACTAGGCTACCTATACTGGGGGCAACTACACATGGTTACCTATACTGCGGGCAACTATTTCAGGGTACCTATACTGTGGACAACTACACTTGTCTACCAATACTGTGGACAATTATACTAGGCTATCTATACTGGTGGCACCTACAGCTGGCTAAACTATACTGGGGACACCTATAACTGGCTACCTATACCGGCGCAACTATTCCAGGCTACCTATACTGGAGGAAATTATATCAGGATATATATACTGGGGGTACCTATCCTTGTCATTACTTGCTGTGGAGTGCTATGCATGCTGCACTCACTCCTTTCCATTTTTTTGGCTGGGGGTGTCATTTAATACCCAGCACGGGTGTCAAATGCCCTAGGTATGCCACTGATACCCAGCACTGGGTGTTAGTATCAAATACCCTAGGTACGCCACTGGCCTTGGGTGGCTGCAGACCAAGGGGCACCTGGATATGTTAGAGGTGTTATTACATATGAAAGAGGAGGGTGAAAATGAAAAGCAAGACATGAAAAAGAAAACTGATGCTCAAGGGAGCAGTTCCTAAAGAAGGGAGCTGCTGTACATGGATGGTACACATAGAAAAGGGGGACAGCACATGGAATGTAGGGATGGTCGGAATGCCAATTTCCGATTCCGTGGTAAATCCGCATTCCGCCATTGCCAAATTACCGATTCCGCCTTCCGCTATCAATTTCCGCATTCCAATGCGGAAATGCAATTTGCGATTGGAATTTCGGAAATTGCATTTCCGCGGAATCGGAATGAGCATCCCTAATGGAATGGGATGGGCTCTGTGGCACAAAATAGGGGAGCCACAACATGCTTGGCCTAGGGCAGGGGTCTCAAACTCAATTTACCTGGGGGCCGCAGGAAGCAAAGTCAAGATGAGGCTGGGCCGCATAAGGAATTTCACAATCGCGGCGCATCACCGCCTCTGCCCGCCCCTCTCACTCTTCCTTCACAGAGAGGGGCGGCGATTGACGTCAGGAGGGGCAGAGCTGAAGCTGAAAGCTCTGCCCCTTCCAGGAAATGCCAGCCGATTGCCCCCCGGGCGATTTGGGGGCTCTGCAGCCCTCGTTTAGCGGTGGATTACTTGGGAGCACTGAAGCGAACTATAAGGAAGCTTTTGCCGGCGAGGGCCACAAAATATTGTATCGAGGGCCGCAAATGGCCAGCGGGCCGCGAGTTTGAGACCCCTGGCCTAGGGGCACAAAAACTGTAAATCCGGCCTTGCTCATTCAGCAAACCTGTGTCAATTTTGCCTGTACAGCGATCTTCACAAGCAGAGAAACTGACCCCTTTAGTAGGATATGATCATTACCTAAACTCCCAGCGGTCCAGGGTATCAGAAAAATCACTAACAAGACACCATTAACTGCTTTCAAATCTCCGATGCTGGGAAAGGTAATTCCAGTAAACCATAAAGTAGATGGGTAGAACCGCATACAGCATTATAGTTGGCATGACGATGATGATAATGAAGATAATTTGCCTGTGAATGTTTTATTATTTACTGTAAACAGGAGTTTTTTTCCTGAAACTCGGCCAAACCTGAATGCTTCCAGCACCGTGAAAGAGAAAAGTTTTGCACACTAGTGCCAGCTGGACGCTGCCAGATTTAGATATATTAAAAGATTAAAAGCCACAGGCAAACAGGTGGTGGGTGTGCAGCAGGTAACAGTTTTTCTGAACACCGTGGAGTCTGGTAATAGATCTCCGGCACAATTCGCTGACTGTATTGCACATCGAGTTCTGCATGAGCTTAGCAAGAAAATGTACTCAGATGATGAAACAGCGTGAGCCCTCATTCTGTTTTCACAGCAGAGAGGAGAGAAATGTTACACATTTATTCCAACAGTCTTAATCTCCTATCTAATTAAAGGATAAGGGAACTTAATATACTAAGTCAGCCTCGTATTGCTCACTGATCAATAACACAGTTCTATTAAATTACATATATTGCTCCCTGAAGAGATCTGAGAACTCTTTGGCTGCCCAGCTTACCGTCCAGCCATAGTTAAAGTACAGTATGTTCTATACCATAGCTAGTTAGATCTCTGTGCTGCCGCCAGGGCCGGGCCGAGGCATAGGCTGGAGAGGCTCCAGCCTCAGGGCGCAGTGTAGGAGGGGGCACACAATTCATTCAGCTGTCATTCCTAATTGTGTTTGAAGCAGAAAGAAATAAGAAAAGTGGATACATAGCAGTGACTGCAAGCCAGATAACTAGATATTAAGGTGTTGGGGAGGTTGTGGGCCCTGTGGCACCTCTTAGTGTAATAGCAATCAGTGTGTGACGGCTGGGGTGGCAGGGATGGGGGGGGCGCACTTTGGTGTCTCAGCCTTGGGTGCTGGAGGACCTTGTCCCGCCTCTGGCTGCCGCTGATTGTTAGTAAGATGTTTGTGTGTGGATTTGGACCAAAGTCGAATTTAGTCCAAAAATGCTGAGCTTGGCAAGGTTTCCCATAATGCCCTGATCCACCAATCAGAATCTGGGGACAATAAGGATACTTTTTCCTCTCAAAACTATCTATCAGGCCCGTTTCTAGGGCCGTGCGGCCCGTGCGGGCGCCCTGGGCGCTGAAGGAGTGTGGGCGCTGTAATGGAGGGGGGAGTCAGCCGCGGGGAGGGCAGCCCGACCTCTCCCTCCTTTCCTCTCCGCGGGCCGCCCTCCGTGAGCGCTGTGTACAGAGCACAACTCACCTCCCTGGTTCCAATCGCCTCCGGTCTCCTCTTCTCTTCATAGCCGCTGATACACACGCTGCTTCCTGTTTAGCCGGAAGCAGAGTGTGTATCAGCGGCTGTGAGGAGCAGACAGAAGAGGAGACCGGCGGCGATTGGAACCAGGGAGGTGAGTTGCGCTCTGTACACAGCGCTTCCCTGCAATCACACTCGGAGGGGGGAGCACGGAGGGCGGCCCGCGGAGAGGAAGGGAGGGAGAGGTCTGGCTGCCCTCCTCGTGGCTGACTCCCCCCTCCATACTGGGGGGCAGCTACCTATCTAACCTATACTGGGGGGCACCTACCTAATCTAACCACACTGGGGGGAACCTACCTACTCTAACCACACTGGGGGCACCTACCTAATCTAACCTATACTGGGGGGCACCTACCTTATCTAACCTATACTGGGGGGCACCTACCTAATCTAACCCCACTGGGGGGCACCTACCTAATCTAACCACACTGCGGGGCACCTACCTAATCTAACCATACTGGGGGGCATCTACCTAATCTAACCTATACTGGAGGGCCCTTACCTATCTAACCTGTATTGGGGGCACCTACCTACCCAGCCTATACTAATGGCAACTATACTGGCTACCTATATTGGAGGCACCTACCTAACTAACCTATACTGGGGCACCTACCTATCTAACCTATGCTGGGGGCAACTATTCTGACTCCCTATATTAGAGGCACCCACCTAGCTAACCTGTACTGGGGGCACCTACCTATCTAACCTATACCGGGGGCACCTGCCTATCTAACCTATACTGGGGGCAACTATACCGGCTACCTATACTGGAGGCACCTACCTGGCTAACCTATACTGGGGGCAATTATACTGGGGCACCTATGCCTGGCTACCAGGGGCGTAGGGCCCAAGGTCGCAGCGGTCGCCATGGTGACTGGGCCCGCCTCCTGATGGGGCCCGGGGGCGTGTGCAGGAGCGGCCTACCTGCCTGTGCACGTGTGCTTGCAGTGGCCATCAGGCACTTACTACATTGCAGCCCCGCAGACAAGTGATTGCTGCCTGGTCTCCTCCTCTCCAATCTCCTCTGTCCCCTCTCGCTTTCTCCCCCTCCTCTCCAACTTGTCTCCTGTAGCTGGGCGGCTGCTGTAGTGACGACAGTCACTCCTGTCATTCTGCACTGCCCCCTCTAGTTTGCTCCTCAGTGATGTCATCTCTGGCTGTCCAGACTCCTCCCAATCATCCTCGAGTGAGTGAGCTGCAGAGCGAGCCAGCCAGAACCCAGAGTGCATGCTGTCCACATGTCTGCTGCCTGCCAGTAAGTGCCTGCCATAGACTAGTGTACTTTACAGCTAAATAGAATAGAGGTTTTACAGTGGAAGCCATCAGTAAAAGCAAGGAGTTCTGATTCAAAACTCCCAGCTAAATACAGGTGAAGGGAAAAACTGTGAGTGCAGCTGCCCAGAAATCATTAAGTAAAAACGGGGGAATATATATATATATATATATATATATATATATATATATATATATATATATATATATATATATATATATATATATATATTGTATATATATTATGTAGTCCTCATGCCCACTGTTCTCCTCTGCCCCCCCCCCCCTCCTTTACTGTGCAAATGCCCCCTGCAGCCACTTCCTGGTCGGCCCAGTCAGTCATTACTGGCTACCTATACTGCTGGCTACCTATACTATGCCTGGCTACCTATACTGGGGGGGACCTATAGCTGGCTACCTATACTGAGTGCAACTAGACCTGACTAACCTATACTGCGAGTATGTATACCTGGCTCCGCGGGGGTGCATTTTAGCCTAGAAGCTGCCCTGCTATCTATATCCCTGTTACACTGACTACTCTCCAAAGTATACTGCCATTTACACTGACCACACTCGTATCTAACTGCGTGTTCTTACCGATCCAGCAATGTGCTCAGAGTTCTCTGTCCGTCTCCTTCATCCAGACATTGCTGTATAAAGCCGATTCCAGCGCTGCATACACTTTTGCTGTGTGGATTCCATACTTTCAGATTCACTGGCTCCCTCAAGCTCACACATCATGCGTGATCTGCCCGACGCTGTACCTAGCTAGAGGGCATTAGTAATCCTGAGAGAACGGAGGCCATGCAGGACGAGTGTATACAGCCATGGAATTAGCTGTATACATCAGTGGAGATGGAAGGAGGAGATGGCACTTGTCGCTGAATGGGCAAGGGGGAAACGGGATGGAGAGGGACCTGGCCAGATCTCCAGCATATGATATGCCAAAGAATATGTAATTTTTTCTGCGAAAGAACCTACAACTTACTGGAGGCACAGTGTCTGTCAGCCAGGTCAGGACTGTAGTGATCGTTTAGAGCTGTGGTACAAAGCTGTCATCAATATGACCATTTTGTCCTCTCAGGCAGTGGAGCTTGTATTCGATTATCTCTGTGTGGGTTTTCCTCTGGACACACTGGTTTCCATCCACATCCCCAACATATACAGATAAGTTAATTGGCCTCCCCCTAAAATTAGCCCAAGATAAAGATGGACATATGCCTATGGTAGAGATTAAATTGTGAGCTCCTCTGGGGGACAATTAGTGACAAGACTATATACTCTGGAATGCCCTTGTATACAGTCAGGGGTGCTCGCCAGTGATTTTGAATTCGAATTTACCCGTCATGGGTAGTTTTTTATGAATCCAGAAGTTGAATTCGAATTCGAAAGATCGATACCGATCACAAATTCGAATTCGATTGTATCTGAATTTTACTCCCGTGATCACGAATTCGGATTTTACTGTTGTCCAAAACCCGCCGATTTTAAGGGTTAATAGCAAAGCCCCCTTAAATGCCAGAATCACCAAATTTGCAGGTTATGTTAAGAAGAAAAGTGGGAGCAAGAGGAAACATTTTTTTTTTCAAAAAGACTTTATACTTTTTGAGAAAATGGATTTTAAAAGTTTAAAGAAAAAAACCAATACATTTAAATGCCGGTCAATGACAGATCATGGGGAAATATTTCCCAGCAGTTAATAGCAAAGGCCCCTTACTTCCTAGCAACACCAAATTTGCAGGATATGTTAAAAAGATAGTGGGAAACAATATTTAAAAAAAATGTAAAAATGTTATTTTTGGGGAATGTTCTGAGTGTGGAAAATCTGTAAAAAAAAAAATGGCGTGGGGTCCCCCTTCCCGAGCCTCTGTAACCCCTTGTCCCCCATGCAGGCTGGGCTAGCCAGAATGCGGAGCCCCGGCTGACTGGGGCTTCGCAACCTGAGCTATACCAGCCCGCATGGTCCATGGTATGGGGGGCTCTGGGGCAGAGGGGCAGCCAAGCCTTCCCCTCTTCCCCCGAGCCCTTGTCCAATCCATGGACAAGGGGCTCTTCCGCACCTCTGGTGCCCCAGGAGGAGGTGGTGGCAACGACTCCCAGGGGGTTCATGGTGGCATCTGGGTGTCCCCTTTAAGAAGGGGACCCCAGATGCCCACCCCCTCCCAGGAGAAATGAGTTTAGGGTCACAAAGTACCCCTTACCCATTTCCACAAAGGGTTAAATGAAATAAAAACACAACCACGAAAAAAGACCTTTAATAGTCTTAATTAACCAGAAATACTTACCTGTACCTTTAAAAAATGTTCCCACGCCAATATCCTCGGTAAACGATCCAACGAATACAGTATCCTCCAATCTTGCGATCTTCAATTGTCCTTGATTGAAGATCTCCCACTGCAATTAGCTATACTATACCTTAGAATGTGTCCTCCTGACGTATAGCGCCGACTCCCGCTGTACTCCCCGGGTGCCAGCCTAGGTGAGGGTGACAGGTGCAGCCAGGTGGGGAGAGACAGTGGGAGCTGGAAGCTATACGTCAGCACAGGACGCATTCTAAGCTATAGTAACCGGCTCATGAATGAGCCAGTTCTTTTTGTATTGAATCAAATGAATCGGCTCTGAACTCTGAACTCAATACAAAAAGAATCGGCTCATTCATGAGCCGGTTACTATAGCTTAGAATGCGTCCTGTGCGGACGTATAGCAGTGCGGCTCCCGCTTTTCTCCCCACCTGGCTGCACCTGTCACCCTCACCTAGGCTGGCACCCGGGTGCACCGGGTCCCAGCCTAGTTGAGGGTGACAGGTGAGGAGGCGGGGAGAACAGCGGGAGCCAGCGCTATGCGTCGGCAGGAAGCATTCTAGGGTATAGTATAGCTAATTGCCGTGGGAGATCTTCAATCAAGGTAATTGAAGATCGCAAGATTGGAGGATACTGTATTTGTTGGATCGTTTACTGAGATATTGGCGTGGGAACATTTTTTTTAAAGGTACAGGTAAGTATTTCTGGTTAATTAAGACTATTAAAGGACGTTTTCGTGGTTGTGTTTTTATTTCATTTAACCCTTTGTGGAAATGGGTAAGGAGTACTTTGTACCCCTATACTCATTTCTCCTGGGAGGGGGGTGGGCATCTGGGGTCCCCTTCTTAAAGGGGACTTCCAGATGCCAGCATGAACCCCCCCTGGGAGTCGTCGCCCCCACCTCCTCCTGGGGCACCGGATTGGACAAGGGCTCGGGGGGAGAGGAGAAGGCTTGGCCGCCCCTCTCTCCCGGAGCCCCCCCCCCCCCCCATACCATGGACCATGTGGGCTGGTATAGCTCAGGGTGGTGATTCTGGCATTTAAGGGGGCTTTGCAATTAACCCTTAAAGTCGGCGGGTTTTGAATCATGAATTCGTGATCCCGGCCGAATTTTCCCCTGACCCGGATTCAAATCCACCCGAATCGAATTCGAGTCCATTGGAACTGGCCGAATCCGAATTTGACCCAGACCCGAATTCGAATGTACTCGAATCGAATTTGGGTACATTTGAGCATACTGTATACAGTTAAACTGATTTATGCTAAGATCTCCATGTCCTCAGAAAGAGACACTCTACTGCATTGTCTTATTTTTACAAATTGTGGTGGTGGATGCATTACCATCGATTTTCAGCATAAAATCGATAATTTTTGTTTTACTCTTTGTAGGCCCGGATTTACTTCACAGGAGCCTATAAGCACAGATGTTCTGGCACCTTAGACTTCACTCTCCAATGAACCTACAAACCCCATCAAACTGCACCACAACTGTGCTGGCTGGCCCAGCTGTCACTTCTCACTTACTTCTTTTGCCCATCATAGCTACAGGTGTTCCTTAAGGTGGCCACTAATGATCCAATCTTTGTCATCCAATCTTACCATTTCTATGTAATATAAGGGGCAGCCTATAGTATTCATTCAATATATTCACTCAGTTTACTCTTCTACTACATAGATTTGGTAAGATTGGATGAAAAGATTGAATCATTAGTGACCACCCTTAGTATTAGGTAGCCAGAGGTACCCTCAGTATTAAGTATTTAGAAGTGCCCCCAACTGAAGGGAGATCTGGTCAGTGGAATGCCGAGAGCTGGGTGAGTAACCTCTCATTTACGTTCTACTCAGGACTCTGCATAGGGAAGGAGGGAGGGTGGCACTAGAGAAGGGGGGTGAGCCATCTTTCCATCAAGAGGCAACTGTCGGCACATGCCTACCGTGCCTTATGGTAAATCCAGCCTTGACTGTTTGTACCATATATGGGAACACCATCCAATCTTAAACTTTTACTATGTTCACAGTGGATTCGCCTCCAGAAGTCTCTAGTGAATGAGCCCTGCCTAGCAACTGTGGCCTAGTAATACAGGATTGGCGGGTGATTTGTCACACTACCCTTTATACTACATTTCACTCAGCAACTGTTGTCTTTCAAGGTCTTTAGACGTACTCTTAAAACTCAGCTCAGGCAAGCTTATAGTCTGATATAGGACATATTATCTATCATCCATTGCCATTTTGCCTGATTCTTCTTCCATCCTTTTCCACTGTGGCTTACTGCTGCTTCCTCTTTACTGATCCACTCCACAGCAGCTGATCTCTGCTGTCTCCTCTTCTTTCCTGTTCCACTGTAGCTGATCACTACTGCTTCCTCTTCCATTTGCATACATATATCAAAGCCACTTGGAGATTTGGGCGCAGGGCAAAGCCGTAAAATAGCTCACCCTGCTCCTGCACAATTCCCAGCAACGTTAATTATTATTTCCCCTCCAGGCCGCAGAGGAAAGTGGGGAAAGATAATTTGGCTTCCAGCTACTGCTGGCTGCAGAATTACACTGTTTTTATCATAACTTGTGCTCCATCTTCTGACGGCATCCAAACTGCTCAGTGAGCAATGTTATAGCCCAGTAATTCCTATTATGCCCAATCCTGGCGCCAGCTGTGCCCAAGTCTCCATCCCTGTTTTTACAGCGCTCCCTTCCGTCCTGTCCAAATTTGTCTGATCACTGCTGCCTTCTGTTCTATTCCACTGTCTCAGCTGCCACAGTGAAACACAATGGAAGAGGTGGCAGCAGTCTGCTGCCCTTTCTTCCATCCTGTTCCAATGTAGCTGATCCCTGCTACCTCCTCCTCCATCCTGTTACACTGTGGCCGACAACTAATGCCTCCTCTTCCGTCCTGTTACACTGTGGCTAATCCCCATTGTCTCCTCTTCCGTCCTGTTACACTGTGGCTAATCCCCAATGCCTCCTCTTCCGTCTTGTTACACTGTGGCCGACAACTAATGCCTCCTCTTCCGTCCTGTTACACTGTGGCTAATCCCCAATGCCTCCTCTTCCGTCCTGTTACACTTAGAGTGGTCCCTGCTGCCTTCTTTTCCTTCCTGCACCACGTTAACTGAGTTCCACTGTTTCCCCCAATTGGGATTGGGACAATGATATGCTAATTAGTGAAATTGTGCCCAAGTGCAGAGGGTGTCCGGATGATTTCCTAGGTAACATTTTAATTACGAATGGTCGGAAATGCCAATTACACGGAATTTCTGATGTCCGCCAATGCCGATTACTGATTCTGCAGATTTCCAAGGCGTCCTTGTCATTTTTTGCATTCTCTGATTGGCCAAACACTTCCGAGTTGAATCGGAAGTATTGGGCCAATCAGAGAATGCAGAATTTTACTGCGTAATCGGAAAGTTTAGGCCACGCACAAGACTCAGGAATACTCAGGAGCATCTGAGTCTTATGATTGGTCTAAAACTACCACTGCAATCTGATTTTCGTGGAAAAATTCTGCATTTTCTGATTGGTCCAATGCTGCTGAGTTCTGCGATTGGGTTAACATTACTGAGTTGTGGCAAATCGGATTTCCCTGGAAATCCGATGTCTGTTCTCCAATTTCCAATCAGAAATGCGGAAATTTTAATTTCACGGATTCCAAATGAGCATCCCTAATTTTAATAACTCCTTGATTTGTTCAGTGTCTTTCTTCACCCCTTTTTTTTGTGGCATATGAGAAAAAGATGAAATTTCTTTGGATGACCTCAAATTATTGCTATAAATGTCTTTGTAGGATCATCAGAGCCTTTGTTTTAATTCTCCTCTCGAAGTTTTCAGTCTTGTCTGATCACTCCCATTAATCTCGTTGTGCCCTTGGATACAATATCGTTGAATGTTGAGCAGTATTTAAGTAGCATATCACAGGTCAATTATTTGGTCCTTATTTCCACGAAAAGGACGCCATGCATAACCAGGGCATGCTGTAAATGGCACCATTCTGCATACAGAAGCAATATTAATCTCCTCTAGTTGTGCACTTTGAATCCCATTAATTATTCAGGAACAAAACAGTGAGGATTAAGGCAATGTTGTGTCATGATATTGCCAGGAAAAGGACAAAAGTGGAATAAAGGCTTTGCAGAATCGTTTAAGAATGCTCCCTTTTGCCGCTGATTGAATTGCAGTAAAGAGGAAAGCACTCAGGCGTGAAACTCGCTGGGATATTGACAGTGGTTTCAGAATTAATAAATAGGTATAAATGGGCAAAGTGGAATTATGGAATCCATTCATCTTGAAGAGGTTATAAGTTTTAGCATAAGAACAGTATGCTGAGGTGCTTTAAATGGAGTATTATGCATGATTTAAAGCAACTAAGCATTGTATAGAGAGCAGCCATTGTATAGAGAGCAGCCTTCTGTAAATTTGTGGCCATTGGGACACCGCAGTGGAAGATACCAGGCCGCAATTATTTATCTAAAAAGGCGATACCCAAACTGTACCGTGAAGTTGAGAGGCAAGTGGTGTCCTCTCTGGCACACAGCGTTGGGTGAAGGGTCCACCTGACCACGGATGCCTGGTCTGCCGAGCACGGTTAGGGCAGGTACATTACTTACACAGCCCATTGGGTCCACCTGGTGATCGATGGCAAGCAGGGAGTACGTGGCTGTGCAGCGGGCCAACTTGTGACACCTCCACGGCTTGCAGGCAGGCCTCCTGCCACCTCCTCTCCTCCTGCTACATCCTCTTTGCTGTCCTCCTCCTCCTTGGCTGAGTGGCAGTTCAACTCTACTGGTGCTGCGATCTCCTCTCCAGCTACACAGCCCCAGCTCCCCAGGGCTAATGCTGCATGCCAGGTACAACTGTGTCACGTCATCTTAGACATGTCTTGCCTAAAAGCGGAGAGTCACACTGGAGCAGCTCTCCTGGCTGCTCTTAACAAACAGGTGGATCAGTGGCTGATCCCACACCAGCTGGAGATCGGCAACGTGGTGTGTGACAACGGCAGCAATCTAATTTCCGCTTTGAATTTGGGAAAGCTGACACATGTACCCTGCATGGCACATGTGCTGAATCTAGTCATTCAAAGATTTGTATCAAAGTACCCACGCTTAGAGGACGTCCTGAAGCAGGCCAGGAAGTTGTGTCGGCATTTCAGGTGGTCTTACACGGCTATGGCACGCTTTGCGGACATTCAGCGGAGAAACAAGTTGCCGGTGAGACGCCTGATTTACGATAACCCGACTCTCTGGAACTCGACCCTCCTTATGTTCTCTCGCCTGCTAGAACAGGAGAAAGCCGTCACCCAGTACCTCTACAACTACAGTAGAAGGTCACAGTCTGGGGAGATGGGGATGTTCTGGCCCAACAACTAGACACTCATGTAAAATACATGCAGGCTCATGCGGCGGTTTGAGGAGGTGACCAACCTGGTGAGTCACCGTGAAGGCACCATCAAACAAAACAAACACAGAACATTTATATTGCGCTTTTGTGGACTCAAAGCGCCAGAGCTGCTGCCACTAGGACGCGCTCTATAGGCAGTCGCAGTGTTAGGGAGAGTTACCCAAGGACTCCTACCGAATAGTTGCTGGCTTACTGAACATGCAGAGCCAAGATTCGAACTCGGGTTGTCTGTGTCAGAGGCGGAGCCCTTAACCACTACACCATCCAGCCACCACCATCAGCGACTTGATCCTGTATGCTTACTTCCTGGAGCGTGCCATGCGCAGAGTGGTGGATCAAGCTGTGGAGGAGCGTGAACAGAACAGGAACAGTTACGGGAGGAAGCGTTATGGGATCAATTCTCATCAGAACCAGATGTTTCCTTAACACCTGCAGCAGCACAGAGGGGGAGGAGGAAGAGGAGGAAGAGTCGTGTGGGGAAGAGGAGTCAGACTCGCATGATGAGGAAGGCGTTTCTTTGGAGGAGGAGGAGGAGGCGGCAGAAGAACCGCAGCAGGCGTCGCAGGGGGCTTGTGCTGCTCAACGTTCCCGTGGTATTGTTCGTGGCTGGGGGGAGGAGGAGGACTTACCTGACGTCACTGAGGCAGAGCAAGAGGCGATGGATAGTACGTCTGCATTCAACTTTGTGCAGATGGCGTCTTTCATGCTGTCCAGCCTATTGAGGGACCCCCGTATAAAAAACTCAAGGGGAATGACATTTACTGGGTGGCCTTGCTACTAGAACCTCGGTATAGGCACAAAGTGGCAGAGATGTTTCCAACTCACCTGAAGGCAGAAAGGATGCAGCACTTGCAGAACAAGCTGGCAACTATGCTTTACAATGTGTTTAAGGGTGATGTCACAGCACAACGCAATAAAGGTACCACTGCTAGTAATCCTTCTCCCATGTGCACGCAGGCATGGACAGGACGCTCCAGCGATCTCATGGTGATGTCGGACATGCGGACATACTTTAGTCAAACGCCTCGCCTTAGCCCTTCCGGATCCACCCTCCACCAATGCCTGGACCGGCTGGTAGCCGACTACCTGGCCTTAAGTGTGGATGTAGACACTGTGAGCAGCGATGAAACCTTGGACTACTGGGTGCGCAGGCTTGACCTGTGGCCAGAGCTGTCCCAATTTGCCATCCAACTTCTGTCTTGCCCTGCCTCAAGCGTCCTGTTAGAAAGGAACTTCAGCGCAGCTGGAGGCATTGTCACTGAGAAGAGAAGCCGCCTAAGTCACAAAAGTGTTTAGTACCTCACCTTTATCAAAATGAATGAGGCATGGGTCCCGGAGGGCTACTGCCCACCCGAAGACTAAGTCAGTCCCCACACACAGCATCTCTGCCTGCATGCCGTGTGACTGCCTGCCCCAAGACTAATTTACTCCCCACACAGCACCTCTGCCCGCAGGCCACTTGACTGCCTTCTCCGCCACCAGCAACAGGGTCCAGGACTTCGGGTGGATTCCTGCTATACTAATATTTCTGGTGCGTGTACATGCCTGCCTCATTTTTCTGGCTGCACTGCAGCTGCAACAACAAAACAAAAGGCATGTACATGTGCCAATTCCCCATCGTGATCATTACCTTGCCGCAGTGAAGGGGCTTGCGTATCACAATGAAGCAATGACCGACGGCTATATGTGTGTCTTGGGGGGGGTTGCACACCCGAGATAATAAGGTTGTTGTTTCATTGTGGACAGACTAAATTTGATTAGCTGGACAGTCACTGTTGTTCTATCATTGAGCTACCACAGCCCGGCGACCATATGGGCTTGAAAACCGCTACAGCACTCTCGCCATGGTGCGCACCAGTCCAGCACGTCCGTCACTACACAAACAGCTGTTTGCGGTGCATTACACAGTGCGTTTGGTGTGTCAGTGTGAAGCAGTACTCTAATTACACTCCCTGATTGATGTATACACATGCAAGATGTTTTAAAGCACTTTAGGCCTCCAATTTAGCATGCAATGTGATTTCTGCCCTTAAAACGCTGCTTTGCGTGAAATCCAGATTTTTCCCCGGGACTTTTGGCGTCTATCCCACTCATCCATGCAAAAACGCAGATGTTAGATTCCTTGAAAAATCTTTTCCATCACTTTTGTGGCCAGCATAAATGTTTCTAGTTTTCAAAGTTCGCCTCCCCATTGAAGTCTATTGCGGTTCGCAAAAGGTCGCAAGTTCACAAACGTTTGTGGAAGTTCGCGAACCCGGTTTGCGAATCTAAAATCGGAGGTTCGGGCCATCTCTAGTCTAAATGTGTCCCTCTTTCTCATCTCAGAAAGTTGTGAGGTATGCTTACTTCCTCTCTGATAACGCTGCAGCTAGTCCACCCATCAGACTCAACATGCTCCCTCGCCCCCTGACTTGAGCAGAGCATGGGGTGAAAGTACTGGGGCTGCCTTGCATGTTAGTTTATTCCCTTATATGCTGCCTCTGATGTCAGCATGCATGCATGAGCATTAGTTAGCAGATGAGCTTGGAAAAGATAGGGCCACAGAACAGCGCCATCACATTTTAAGCTGGGTCTACACGTGCCGATGTATCTTATCAATCGAGCCGCTAATGCGGCTCGATTGATAAGATCCGACAGGTCCGATCTCGCTGCGGCCGATTCCCCGCTCGTTCCCTGCGAGCGGACAATAGCAGGGAATCGAGCGGAAGATAAGCGGCGCCGGCGGGGACGAGCGGGTATTGAATCCGACGCACGCGCGGACGAGCGGGGACGCGGCGGGTACGCGCAGGGATGCGGAAGAGTTGATCCGGTGGCTAATCGAGCCGCCGGATCGCTCCGTGTAGATTAGGCTTTGGAGAGCTCCTACTCCGGATATTTAGATACAGAAACTGCAACCTAATGCCCCACATTCTACCCAACCCATGCTGGCAGTTGTAAACAAGAGCAATTGATTTGGCCTGAGGAAGTGTGCGGAGGCCCACAAAACGTTGCCAGTGCTATTAAAGATTATTCATTTATACATGAATTTGTCTTCATTGAGGTACTGTATGTCACCTCAAACCTTATTTTATAGATTTTAAAGGAACACTGTAGCGAGAGGTATATGGAAGCTGCCATATTTATTTTATTTTAAGCAATACCTGGCAGGCCTGCTGATCTATTTGGCGTCAGTTCTGAATAACACCAGAAACAAAGCATGACGCTAATCTTGTCAGATCTGACAATAATGTCAGAAACACTTGATGTGCTGCATGCTTGTTCAGGGTCTATTGCTAAAAGTATTAGAGGCAGAGGATCAGCAGGACAGCCAGGCAACTGGTATTGCTTAAAAGGAAATAAACTTTGCATGAAAAAAGGGCCCGGCTGGACAACAAAATCTGATAACGATAAACATTGTTATCAAACTCGGTTAACGATAAATACCAATGTAAAAAAAGACGGGAAATAATAACGAAAAGATATTAACATTAAAAGTCGTTATGTAATTCAACAATACAGTTTAACCCAACCCTACTCTCACACAGAACCCTCCTGTGGTGGTACCTAAAACTAACCACTCCCCTGGTGGTGCCTAACCCTAACCAACCCCCGGTGGCGCCTAACCATAACCACCCGGTGGTGCCTAACCCTAACCACCCCCCGGTGGCGCCTAACCATAACCCCCCGGTGGTGCCTAACCCTAACCACCCCCCGGGGGTGCCTAACCATAACCCCCCGGTGGTGCCTAACCCTAACCACTCCCCGGTGGCGCCTAACCATAACCCCCCGGTGGTGCCTAACCCTAACCACCCCCCTGATGGTGCCTATTCCTAAACACCCCCCTGGTGTTGCCTAAAACGAACTGCCGCCGGGTGGTGTTTAACCTTAACAACTCCCCCTGGTGGTGCCTAACCCAGGACCGGATTTACCACAAGGCATTGTAGGCACGTGCCTACAGGTGCCGGATGATGGAAAGGTGGCTCACTCCCCTCTCTGAGTGCCTCCCTCCCTCCTTCCCTATGCACAGTCCTGATGAGAGTGTTAGTGAGAGATTACTCACCCTGCTTTTGGCATTCCACTGACAAAATCTCCCTTCAGTCAGGGGCACCTCTAGCTACTTAATACTAAGGTTCTCCTAGCTACCTAATACTTGGGGGCACCTCTAGCTACTTAATGTTGAGGGTACGTCTGGCTATCTAATACTAAGTGGCACCTGTAGCTGCGTATATTGAAAAAGGGCGCATGGAGAAAAGGGCGCGGGATGTAGCCGAATTTATAAGTTATAATGTAAAACAATATTTTCCCTTAGTTGCGTTGTAAACGAAAATATAGTGCTGTATCGCTGTAATGAACGTATATTAAACGGCAAAATACCATCTATAACAACAACCGTATTCTGTAGTAAAACGTCAAATTGCGTGTATAACATAAAGGTATTGTTGAATGAAACGTGAAATGGCGTGTATAACAACAAACGGATAGTGTATTAAAACTTCAAATAGCGTCTATAATAAAAATGATATTTGCACTGCTATTAAGCATAGTAATAGAATAGTAGATTTTAAAGGTATTTCACAGCAATTATACCTAACTTTAAGCTCACACAGATCTCTCCTTCTCCCTATCCCTAACACCTAGACCCCCCCCCCTTTGTATTAATACACAATGTAATAAATTGTATATATTACACATATTGTGCTGTAACTATATCTAACCTTACTCTCATACACAGCCCTCCCTGTACCTATCCCTGACCACTAGACCCCCCTGGTGGTGCCTAACCCTAACCACCCCCCTGGTGGTGCCTAAACCTAAGACCCCCCTGCTGGTGCCTAAATCGAACCCCCCCTGCTGGTGCCTAAACCAACTAACCCCCTGGTGGTGCCTAAACCTAAGACCCCTCTGGTGGTGCCTAAACCTAAGACCCCCTGGTGGTGCCTAAGCCTAAGACCCCCCTGCTGGTGCCTAAACTTAAGACCCCCCTGATGGTGCCTAAAACTAGAGATGAGCGTAGTGACTTAATTACGATTTCGCGAAATTTCGCGTAATTAGTGTAATTACGATTATGGCCGTAAGTACATAATCGTAATGAAGAAGGATTTCGCGAAATTCCGCGTAAGCGTAATTTTCGCGTAATTTTCGCATTACAGTGGGTATTGCAAAATTACGTTTGCCTTGCATGCAGCCGTTTGTAAGCGTAGTTACATAACGTAATTTCGCGATAGTTCATATTACTGTAAGCGTTAATTTTCGCGTCATTTTCGCGTTACGGAATGCTATTTCGCATATAAAATTTGCCATGTAGAGATATTTCGCATCCAAATTCGCCATGCAGACGAAAATGCCTTTGGCGAAAATTCGCGAGCAACCCTGCTAACAAGTAATTACGAAAATCGTGAAATTACGAATAAATGCGAAATTACGTTATGGTTTAACGCAAAATTACGTTATGGTTTAACACGAAATTACGTTATGAACGAAATGCGAAATTATGCGTTGAAAATTACGCTTACGGTATTTTCAATTACGATTTTATTGGCAATTACGCTACCATAATTTTGCATCGTAATAGCAAATTTCGCATGCGTAATTATAGTAACGCGAAATTTCGAAAATTTCGGCTCAACACTACCTAAAACTAACCCCCCCTCTGGTGGTGCCTAAACCTAAGACCCCCCCCCCCCTGGTGGCGCCTAACCCTAATCACCCCATAGTGCTGTATATTGCACTGTAACTTTACATAACCCTCCCTATACCTATCCCTAACCCCTAGACCCCCCTGGTAGTGCCTAACCCTAACCAATAATTTGTATATTTGTAATACATTATATAGTCTTAAAATGATGTATACAATATTAATATTATAAATACATAAAATTATATATCACGTAAGCATTAAAAAAAATCTTAAAATAACAGTAATATTAAAAACGATATTTTACTAGCTATAATCAAGGCATTATAAGTGTAAAAAACAAAGTTAATACCAAGTATGATGTATTTCTAATACAATAAGGTTCAAAACGGTATTTATACATTGGTATAAGGTTAAAAACGGTATTTATACATTGGTATTTAAGCATTATATGTATGTAAACGACTTTTAAATGTTAAAAGTAGTGTAAACGAACATTTACTTGTTACTGTCCTGTAAGCGCTCCTATAAACGAAATTTAAAAACGAAAAAATAAGTATAACACAACATCAAAACGAACTTGTAAACGAATTTGTAAACGATATTTCTTATAAACCGTAATCTGTTAATAGTACTGTAAACGAACATTTATTATTATTATTATTAATTAGATTTAAATAGCGCCAACATATTACGCAGCGCTGTACAATAAATAGGATTACAGACAATCATAACAGGGTTGACAGAACAATACAGGTAACAGACCATAGATACAACAATACAGGTAATAGCAATAAGATACGCAACACAATGCAGATAATAGTACAATGCCAGATCATAAACTGGAATGGTAGTGGTAAAAAATTACCAGTTCCAAATTCTGGGTAAAGTGCACATGGTCAAGTATGATACACAAGGGAAGAGGGCCCTGCTAAAGGCTTACAATCTAGAGGGAGGGGCTGGTGACACAAAAGGAGGGGGTGCATCAAGAAGTTATTGGCAGAAAGGATTAGGGTAGTGTTGAGTTGATGTAGGCCTCCTTGAAGAAGTGAGTTTTGAGTGCTTTTTTGAAGGTGTTGAAGGTGGGAGCGAGCCTGATGGGCAGCGGGAGAGAGTTCCACAGGATAGGGGCAGCTCTAGTGAAGTCCTGCAGTCTGGCATGGGAGTGCGAGATGCGTGGGGTGGTTAAGAGGAGGTCGTTGGAGGAGCGAAGTGGGCGGCCAGGTGTATATCTGCTGACCAGGTCAGAGATGTAGGTTGGGCACGACTTGTGTAATGATTTGTATGCCAAACATTTACTAGTAACAGTCCTGTAAGCAAAATTTAAAAACTGAAACATAAGTTATAGCTCCTATAAGCAAGATTTAAAAACGAAAAAATAAGTATACCACACAGTCAAAACGATCTTGTAAATGATGTTTGTTATAACCCTTTTTGTATAAACGAAAACTTTTCTTAAAACGTTCCTTGTAACCGCTATTTCTCGGGCGCCTTTTTTTCCTGTCGGGCGCCCAATAGCCGATATTTTGTATTGCAGTCTATGGCGGCGCCCTTTTAGTCCACTAGAGCTGTGCGCCCTTTTTTCCCTGCCCCCCTGTAGCTACCTTCGATGCTCAAGGGAAGCAAGGGAGAAGTGATAGCTGGGGCAGACAGCACACTTTCGGTGCAGTGTGGCGGAGGTTTGTAGGTTCATGGAGGAGACATCTAAGGTGCCGGGAGGACATCTGTGCCTATAGGCTCCTGTGAGGAAGATTCAGGCCTGGCCTAACCCTAACCACTCCCTCTGCAGAAACACACTTTTACACATAAAAACGATAATATCTTTGATAATGTAATCTGTACATACAAACGAAATAATATGATAAAAAGATTTATTGCGGCACCCTTTTTTCTGCTTTTTTTGCCATATATAACAATAATTGCATTAGATTAGTGTCTATGGCGGCGCCCTTTTTCGTCCACCCTCAGCCGGCGATCTATTTTCCTGCTACCAAAATAATTAGGTCAGCCTCCATATCCTTCTCACTACAGTTGTCCTTTAAAGAGGAACTTTAACCCAAGGATTGAACTTTATTCCAATCAGTAGCTGATACCCACTTTCCAACAAGAAATCTTTACCTTTTCTCTAATAGATCATCGGGATCTGTATGGCTGATATTGTAATGAAACCCCTCCCACAGTGACCATGGTCCTCCTGACAGTTTGCTGTCTGTGAACCTCGCTGCATTGTGGGAAATAACGGCTTTTTCCAACTAAGTACCAAACAAGCAATAACTCCCTTTGTGCATAGATTGTACAGATCACCTGGCAGAACTAAAGATGTCACCACCAGTGATACATTTCACAATGTAAACCAGGGAGACGAAAGATTTTACAATGGACAAATGCTGACTAAACAAAAATCTATAAATCAATATTAAAAAACCATAGACTACTGTATTATCGTATAACAAAATCTACCTCCCCCCACCGCCATACCCCCCTCCTTACCTTCCTCTTTGAATAGACAGGAGATAACTATGCATTATGACTACCAGTGAGGAGTGGGGAGGGGGCACTATTCAACAGTGTCTAGAAAGAGAAAATTATTGTAAATGGGCTTTAAAGTGAGGAACAAAATGACATGACATTAAATTATGATGTATGTTATGACTGTCCAAACCTTCACATCATCTTTGTTCGAAAGGTCAGTCGCCGGTGTCTCCAGATTCCTGCCTGTCTATATTTATTGAAGAGATTAGTAGAAATCGTGTATGAAAAAAGGTCTTCTATATGAATTGCCAGCTTTCATAATCTGCAGGAAATTTTTATTCAAGTGACTGAAAGGAATAAACATCACACCCCGGAGATCTATCTAGAAGTTAAAAAGAAAAGGCTATTAAGGAACAAATGTTCTTAGACTGCTGAAACTCTCAGCGAATGAATCATTATACTCGCAGAATTCTACAGAGAGTCTTTGGAAACTGGATAGATTTTTCCATGTCTTATTGGAGACTTTCATTTCATTTCCATGTATAAATATATAAAAGGTTCTAAAAAATAGGTTGAAAAAAATACATTGCAGAAGTTAAAGAATTATACTTTGTGAACAGTTTTTTTTTCCCCTTAAATTGAGCCCCAGTGAGATTAATGTAGACAACCATATAGCTTATAATTTCTCTGTAGGTTCACCCCATTACTAGAGGGGAGTACACGCCGCTCAGTTCGGCGTGGGGAGAGCTGAATGAAGCCTCTCCCTGCTGCCGCTAAATTCTGAGGCGGCATTAAATACTATTCCCCCTCCGAGTTGTCGCATGAAATTTGGTGTCTGACAGCCGGCAGAGCCCCGAATTACCAATATGCGGGGCGCGCAGCATAGCATTGCTGCTATGACAGGCACCCAGCTTCAGTGCCGCACACCGAAATAACCTGATTCGACTAGAGGGAACCACACTTTGTTACATAATGTATCAAACCCCAAATGTAGGATTTTCTTTTAGTCCCTCCCAGGAAGTAGGGTCTTCCACATTCCCCCAATCTTCCCAATGGGAGTACTCAATTTTGGGTGTCATACGACACCCTTCCTAAGAGATTGAACTTTCACTAGTTCCACTTGCCCTGGCCCCTGCTGTCCAGGTGCTGCCATTGTCCACTGAGCTATGCCCCTTTCATAGTCTGATCCTGAAGGGAGGCTAAATTACCAGCTTGCCTCATGTCCCACAATTCCCTCTACTGCTTCTTTCAATGGTGCACCCATGACTGCATTTCCCAAATATAGCCACAACTGGTACACAAAAAAACTAATAGAGAAAGGGATTGTGGCCAACAGCCAGCCCTACACCCGACCAGGGGAGGACTGACAACTCATGGGGCCCCCGGGCAATAGGAGATTATGGGGGGCCCCCATACCAGTGTTTCCCACCTTTCACGTTATATTTTTGCTGACTAAGATATAATCATTTATTGACAACAGTAAATATGTTATATTGTGATATTGTACACTGACAAAAACCCCTGCGCCGCACGTCGCGCCAAAAAATGGGTGTGGTCATGCAACAGAATGTGGGCGTGGTTATGGGTGGGGCAAAATATACATGACCTTAGCAGTGGTGTAAAAGGTATTCCGGGGAAGTTTGAACTCTGCCATAGTGTTTCCCCCCAAAATACATGTAATCTGACAGCATTTCACCAAAAATCCATGCAATTTGGCAGAGGTTCCTCCAAAATACAGATAATATGGCAGTCGTTCCCCCAAAATAGACGTTATCTGGCAGCAGCGGTTCCCCCAAATACACATAATTTGGCAGCGGATCACCAAAAATACATGTAGCAGCAGTGGTTCCCCCAAAATACACAGAATCTGGAAGCAGCAGTTCCCCCATTATACACAATCTGGCAGCGGTTCCCCCAAAATACACATAATCTGGCAGCTGTTTCTCAAAATACACTTAATCTGGCAGCAACAGTTCCCCAAAAATAGTTAATCTGGCAGCAGTTCCCCCAAAATAGGTGCCCCCAGTATAGGTAACCAGGTCAAAAGGTATCCCCAGTGGAAGTATCCAGGTCTATAGGTTTTCCCAGTGCAGGTATCCAGGTCTATAGGTGTCCCAGGTATAAGTAGCCTAATCTACAGGTGTCCCCAGAAAAGATAACCAGGTCTATAGATGTCCCCATTTAAGATAGCCAGGTCTATAGATGTCCCCAGTTAAGATAGCCAGGTCTATAGGTGTCCCCAGTATAGGTAGCCAGGTCTACAGGTGTCTCCAGAATAGGTAGCCAGGCCTATAGGTGTCCCCAGTGCAGATAGCCAGGTCTATAGGTGTCTCCTGTATAGATAGCCAGGTCTTTAGGTGTCCCCAGTATATGTAGCCAGGTGTATAGGTGTCCCCAGTATAGCCAGGTCTATAGGTGTCCCCAGTATAGCCAGGCCTATAGGTGTCCCCAGTATATACAGCCAGGTCTATAGGTGCCCCCAGTATATACAGCCAGGTCTATAGGTGCCCCCAGTATATGTAGCTAGGTCTATAAGTGCCCCCAGTATATGTAGTCAAGTGTATAAGTGCCCCCAGTATATGCATCCAGGTGTATAGGTCTCCCCAGTATATGCAGCCAGGTGTATAGGTGCCCCCAGTATATGCAGCCAGGTGTATAGGTGCCCCCAGTATATGCAGCCAGGTGTATAGGTGCTCCCAGTATATGCAGCCAGGTGTATAGGTCTCCCCAGTATATGTAGCCAGGTGTATAGGTCTCCCCAGTATATGCAGCCAGGTGTATAGGTGCACCCAGTATATGCAGCCAGGTGTATAGGTTTACCCAGTATATGCAGCCAGGTGTATAGGTGCCCCCAGTATATGCAGCCAGGTGTATAGCTCTCCCCAGTATATGCAGCCAGGTGTATAGGTGCCCCCAGTATATGCAGCCAGGTGTATAGGTGCCCCCAGTATATGCAGCCAGGTGTATAGGTGCCCCCAGTATATGCAGCCAGATGTATAGGTCTCCCCACCAGTATAGCCAGGTGTATAGGTCTCCCCAGTATAGCCAGGTGTATAGGTCTCCCCAGTATATGCAGCCAGGTGTATAGGTGCCCACAGTATATGCAGTCAGGTGTATAGGTCTCCCCAGTATATGCAGCCAGGTGTATAGGTCTCCCCAGTATAGACAGGTCTGTAAGTGCCCCCAGTATATGCAGCCAGGCTTGTAGGTGTCTCCAGGAGGGGAGACAGCCAGTGAAGGAGGGTGATGGGCATAGCAGCGGAGAAGGGGGGAAGTTCCCCCCCTTCTCTCACCATGGGGCCCCCCTTCCTGGCTCTCCCCTCCGTAATCTGCAAAGTGCCGCACAGCTGGAAGCAGCTGACAGCGGGCGGAGACTTTCTGCTGTTCAGCCACCGGAGGGAGCTTCTCAAGCCCACACTAGCGGCACACAGATCAGTGCTCCCTCCGGTGGCTGAAAAGCGGTAAGTCTCCGCCCGCTGTCAGCCGCTTCCAGCTGTGCGACACTTTACAGATTACGGAGGGGAGAGCCAGGAAGGGGGGGCCCAAGGTGAGAGAAGGGGGGGGAACTTTCCCCCTTCTCCGCTGCTATGCCCATCGCCCTCCTTCACTGGCTGTCTCCCCTCCTGCTCAGGGTTCTCTGGCGGGTGACGGGCCCCCCCCTGACCACGGGCCCTCAGTCCGTGCCCAAGTGCCCTAATGGTCAGTCCACCCCTGCACCCGACCCTTTTGAAGTAAAGGGAAGGATGTGAGAAGTATGTTTCCCATTCCAGACCCCCCCCCCCCCAAACACCACAACCACAAGTATCCAAGTGTACATGACGACCTTTAGAACAGAGGTGGCAGGACAAACACTGATTTGTTGGAGGAAATTTGATTTTCGGGGAGTGTGTGTGTGTGTGTGTGTGTGGGGGGGGGGGGGGGGTTGTAGGCTGCTAAAACTGGAGTCTTTGGCCCAGATTGAGCACACATATCAGACGCCTTGACTATGGTCAGACTCTACCGGTCACATGCTTTTTGCAGGTGTGTTGCGTTATCCCCCCCCCCCCCCCCTTCCAAAAAACAAAATAAAAAAAATAAAAAAAAGCTAAGGCCAAAAGCATAGTATGACAGCCGGGCAACTGGCATTGTTTGTAAGGGAGTGAAGATGGCAGCCTCAATATTTCTCTCCCGTCAAGTTCCCTATACCATCATGTGACACATAAAAGTACAGATTACTTCTGCATAAGTACAGTTATTTGGTTACCCACCAATTTGACCTTCTACCAAGGATATCAGGATACAGAATTGTGGACAATGTGGCAAGGTAGCCCCTATTCTCCTCGCGCATCATCAAATGTCTGAAGGTACTGTGTGTGGTATCATGTCAGTGTACAGGATGCTTCATTGGTGAAATTGGTCTGAAGGTCTTGTTTCATCAGACTAATAATCGGAAAGAGGATTCACTACCTCTGGATCATCTCAAAGCTTGTTAATTAAATTTTTTTGTGGTTAATTTAGGCTAGTCATGAAGTCTTTGATACTTACTGTTCTGGAGTGAGACTAAGGGGGCATGCAATAGAATTCAAGCAAAAGGCATTCTTCAGTACAGAGTAAGGTATCTAAGAAAGGAAGTTATCAAGAAGTGTTGGTTGAATACCTCATGTTCGATTTGATGCAAAGTTATATCAGAATTCTGCAAAATCCATGCACTCATCCCTAACCAGCAGAATCTTGGTGTAACGATCGGTGTCAGCACACAGAGAGAATCTGATTATTGGTGATCTGCAGTATCACCAACAATACAGATATATACCTGATTATTGATGATCTGCAGAATCACCAATAATACAGATATATGACTAACCTCTGGACACCTGATAAAGTGTAAGTGTTTTGGTGCAACAATAGGCTGTCTCCCGTGGGGCGGGAGACGCCGATAACAATGAGCATGGACCACCTGAGGAGCAGGTGGCCCTTGGCTGTGTGAGGACTAGTGTTGGGCGAACAGTGTTCGCCACTGTGCTTTGAAAAATAGGAAGAAAGACCGAGAGCCAAATCTAGTGAAGTATGTCAGACCAATTGATGGAAAAAAATTTGTATTTGAAAATATACTCACAAGTGTGGGTCACCATGCAGGCGACCACTGAAAAAGCAGGTGGGGAGAATTATGACCTGACCCCACTCAGGTTTAAAAAGTCGCTCTCTATAGAAGGAAAATGGGGAAACACCCCTCCACCTAGGGTGGACAAGATATGAGTAGTATTTGGTAAATAGAGGCGCCAGAATAGGATAAAACGAGTTAAAAACCGTAAAATGGAGGGGGTGGGTGGATCCACTACCCTCACATAAAATGACCAGGCTGAATTCAAGCCGTATACAATGTAAAACGGTATTTATTAGTCTCCAAAATACAGTGCAACGCGTTTCACGGGCACAAATCCCGCTTCATCAGGCAATTCTGAGGTAGGAGAACACAATAGAAGGTCATACATGAGCTAGAGCGCCTCTGCAAGAGGCGCTCTAGCTCATGTATGACCTTCTATTGTGTTCTCCTACCTCAGAATTGCCTGATGAAGCGGGATTAGTGTTCGCCACTGTTCGGGTTCTGCAGAACATCACCCTGTTCGGGTGATGTTCGAGTTCAGCCGAACACCTGGTGGTGTTCGGCCAAACTGTTCGCGTTCGCCCGAACGGCTCAATTCCTGGCCTAACCTGGCCGAACAGGGCCCCTGTTCGGCCGAACAGGGCCCTGTTCGGCCGAATACGGCCCCCCTATGGGGTCGCAGGCATAAGGGGGGAGCATGCCCCGATCGCGGGGGGGTGTCGGAAATTCCCCCCACCCCCTCCGCTAGCGCTCCCCTCTCTGCCCGCTTCCCCATACAAAAGTTTAAGGAAAGTACCGGTGGTAGTGGATGGCCTGGCAGTGGCACTGTGGAGTGAGGAGGAGGAGTCCGGAGAGTGACGCATTGAGGGAGGCCGGGCAGCGGGCGGTTCAGCGGTAGTACCCTTGTGGTACTTCCGCCCTTTCTCTGACCTCACGCCTGCTGCCCGGCCTCCCTCAACGCGTCACTCTCCGGACTCCTCCTCCTCACTCCACAGTGCCACTGCCAGGCCATCCACTACCACCGGTACTTTCCTTAAACTTTTGTATGGGGAAGCGGGCAGAGGGGGGAGCACTAGCGGAGGGGGTGGGGGGAATTTCCGACCCCCCCCCCCCCCGCGATCGGGGCATGCTCCCCCCTTATGCCTGCGACCCCATAGGGCCCCCAAAAGCGGGATGTTCGGGGAGTTCGGGGTTCGGCCCGAACATGCCGAACATCGCGGTCATGTTCGGCGAACTTTCCCGAACCCGAACATCCAGGTGTTCGCCCAACACTAGTGAGGACTATCTCCTAGGACAGGGGATAGAGATCACCTGAGAGCCAGTGATTCCCTGCAATACCAGGAATCAGACTATACTGCAGCCAAAGGACTCCTAAGGGATAGAGCCATTGGCTGTACTGCATAGAGGCCTCTCTAAGGGCAAGAGGTCCCTGCAGCTAACTGACACTAGGTGGAATAGTGTCACGGGTAGTACCGACAGGCTGAACACTCGAAGGATGAGTGACAGCCCAAGTGGTCGGGCAGGCCAGGTCAGCAGCACCCAAGCAAATGGTAATAACAGATATAAAGCACAATCCTAGTCTGGGGTGTGAGGTCTCGACACCCAGAACTAGTCTAGAGAATAACACAGTAATAGCACAGTGTTCCTAAGCTTGAGTGTGTGGTCCTTGGTCACAGCACCCTGGAACTGGTCTAAATGATAACACAGCAAAGACACAGTATACCTAAGCTTGGGTGTGTGGTCCGTAGTCACAATACCCTGGAACTAGTCTGAAGTATAACACTGTAGTAACACCGTGTCCTTAGTCTTGGGTGTGAGGTCCGTGGTCTCAACACCCTGGAACTAGTCTGAAGTATAACACAGTAGTAAAACAGTGTCCCTAGTCTTGGATGTGAGGTCCGTGGTCTCAACACCCTGGAACTAGTCTGAAGTATAACACAATATTAATACAGAAGTAATCTGGCTCAGTGTGAATTCCCAGGTCCTCCTGGTTCTAACACACTGTGGGATCTGACTATGGTCTGAGTGCTTTCACGTAAGTGTTCGCAACGGCAGACAACCTGAGACTGACCAGCAATAACTATATATAGAGCGGCGCTCCCCGGCGCCACCCAGCGCTGATCAACCAATATCCGCCCGCTCTGAGATCAGCTGTCCAACCTGGTCAGCTAATCCCCCTTCGTTCGTCATAAAGGTTCTGCCTCTCAGCGCGCGCGCGCGTATTCCTTAATCTGTGTGCACTAGAAGGCCCAGCCACATCAGACGCATGCCGCCGCGTGTAAACCGCTGAGCTAATTGCGGAACCAGCTGCCCTGCTGTCAGTCCGCGCGGCGGCTTTTCCGGAATCTATTACAGTACCCCCCCCCCCCCCGAGGAGTGGACTCCGGACACTTCCCACCCGAGTTCCCAGAATGTGAGTCTAGAATCTTTTCGGTTTCACACTCTGATTGGTTCTCGACCATCACAGGGAGGGAGGGAGGGGAATCCACGTGCTCTGCTGGTTTCAACAGAGACACATGGATTGATCTTACACTTCCCCTACTGGCTGGGAGATCGACAGCATAGATGACATAATTAACTTTCCTGATCACTGGGAATGGTCCTATGAATGTAGGACCCGGTTCGGGTGAAAATCGCTTTAGGGCCCAATGCCGAGTGGATACGTACACCAAGTCCCCTGGGGAAAACTCTCACTTTACAGACTTTCTCTTACTAGTCTGATTTTTCTGAGTCCGGGGTTTCCTTGAGGCAGGTAAATGTTGTAATGTACCCGATGCAGTCTGACGAGATGTTTTACCCTCTAGAGTGTCTCGCTGGCACAGGCCCAGAGTAGGCATCCAGTCCTCCACAGTCTCAGCAGGTGCCCTGACCACCTTTCGGGGTAGGCTGGTCTCAGGCTTGGAACTTTTAAGTAAAGCTTCTGCTTTGACCCACACTGTAACCTGAAGCCCAGTCAACCTGTGGAGAGTGGAGTTGCAACCAGGGCATACCAAGAACAATGATGGATGTTGCCATAGGCATAACCAGAAACTGCAACCTCTCTTTGTGCAATACCCCTAACCCACACCATAACAAGGGGGTTTGCAAAAGTGGCTGTCCATTCTGCAGCGGAAGGTCATCCACTGCAGTGACCAGAATCTGCCGATCCAGTGGAAGTAAGGGAATCCCCAACTTTTTTACAAAATCGTATTCTATGAAGTTAGCCGCAGAACCGGAGTCAATACAGGCTTCTGCGGAACTGGTCTGGCCCTTCCATGTAATAGAGCAGGGAAGGAACAGATGATCATTGTTCAGAGATAAAGACTGCTCGCCTATGGTATGACCTCTGACTAATCCCAAGCGGCAGCTTTCTCCTGACTCTTTAGGACAATTTCGGACAACCTGACGCTCCTCAGTATCATAAAGACCCAGTTTTCCTGAGCTTCTGTGACTCTTTTTCACTTGCCTCAGCCCCGAGTATCCGATTTGCATCGGCTCATCGGGAGACGACGAGGGTAGAGAAGAGTCATATGAGATAGACCTTAAAGCATTCCTACCACGAGTCCGTCTCTGGTAGCGCAAGCGGCGATCTATCTGCACGGCCAAGGAAATTGCTTCGTCAATAGTTTTGGGTTCAGGATGTCCTATCATCACATCATGAATAGCATTAGATAATCCTGCCAGGAAACAATCTAACAAGGCATATGCTCCCCATCTAGCCGAGACAGCCCACTTCCTAAACTCAGCGGCGTAAACCTCAACCGATTTACGACCCTGCCTGAGCAATTTGAGCTTCTTTTCAGCGGTGGAAGCAACATCCGGGTCATCGTGTACAATGGCCATGGCCTTAAAAAATTCCTGAACAGATGACAACGCCTCATGCTCTGCAGGTAGGCTATATGCCCATGTCTGGGAATCACCCGATAGTAGTGTCTTAATGAATGTCACTCTTTGAGATTCAGTTCCTGACAAGGTAGGCCTCAATTCAAAATAAGACAGTACCCGATTCCTAAAATTCCGAAAGTCAGATTTATGGCCAGAAAACTTTTCAGGTACAGACATCTTAATGTCTGTGACCGGAGGGGATCGCACTGAATTTATAGCTAGTTGAAGTTCCTGAATAGCCCCAAATAACTGATTGATCTGGGTTTGTTGGCACATAATCACCCCGGAAAGATTGTTCACCGAGGTGGTCAGGACTTCAGCGGAATGCGGAACCAGCCGCCACGCCGCCAGTCCGCGCGGCGGCTTTTCCAGAATCTATTACACTTGGGCTTCTTCTACTGATAGAGAGAGTGGAAGGGTACCCAGTAGGGATGGCAGAATAGTTTGCCAGTTGAACAGTTCCTGACGAAAAATCACTGTTCACCCTTAACACAAATGTTCATGTCAAAAATTGACATTTAACATTAAAGTCACTGGCTGCTGACTTTAGCGGTTAATAATGAAGACCCTGTACATGCTAGAATTACCAATGTGAAGGAGAAGAATGGGTACAAAAAAAAAGACCTCGTTTTTTATAAAATTGATTTTGATGACAAAGAAATGTATAGACTGTAGGAAATATTTAGGAGATAAAGGGCATCTCTGCAGCCACAATGTTTCTTAAAAAAGGTGAACAGATTGCCCAAAAACCCAGATAGTGGCATGGTGGAGGGGGATCAGTGGCAAAATGTTCTGCAAAAACGATGTATTTTACGCAAACGGTTTTTAAACTTTTTCATGTTTGCATTTTTATTTAATTTTAGGTCTTTGTGGAAATGTTCAGACTGTGGTAAATATTTTGACAATTATGGAAACCTTGTGAAACGTGAGAATCCCTACTTATGTGCTGAGTTGGGGAAGTGTCTTGCATAGAAATCCCAACTTGTCACACGTGAAAGATCTCACACTGGTGTAAGACTCTACATGTGATGAGTGCGTGAAATGTCAAGCACAGAAATCAGAGCTTGTTTTACATAGCATATGTTACACTGGAAATAAAACCCTATTCCTGTTGTTAGTGTAGGAAATGTTTTGCACAGAAATCAGTTCTGGTCTTGCATGAGAGGTCACACACTGGTAGGAAGCCCTATTCGTGTGCTCATTGGGAGACCTCTCATGTCTAACAAGCAGAAATTTATGCCCAACACCTTTCCCACACAGAAAAAAAACTGTGTATTCTTAAATTATGTAATGTTTTTAAAAATAAATATCTTTTCGTTTTGATTTCCTGTCTGTTTTAAAACGGTACTTATTGCTTACATGTTTTTGGTTTCACTCCACACCCACTTGAAAACAAACTTTTTTGTTACTGAGATTTCATTATTCAGCCATGCTTATTTGTTATCCAGCCGCACCTTTTTTTTTGGCGCGCCTTTATTTCACGCACGCCCTTTTTTATATCTGGTGTTAAAGAGAAACTCTGACCAAGAAGTGAACTTTATCCCAATCAGTAGCTGATACCCCCTTTTACATGAGCAATCTATTCCTTTTCACAAACAGACCATCAGGGGGCGCTGTATGACTGATATTGTGGTGAAACCCCTTCCACAAAGAAATTCTGAGTACGTACTCTGGGCAGTTTCCTGTTTGTGAACTCTGTTGCATTGTGGTAAATAGCTGTTTACAGCTGTTTCCAACTGCCAAAACAGCAAGCAGCAGCTACATCACACGCCAGCAGTAAAAATGTCACCATGTGATAAATGTCAGAATATAAATCAGGGATTTAAAATCTTTTTTTTTAAATACTTTTTATTTCCATGAAAAGTCAGAGAGAATATGCAGTTACGTACAAGGCCTCTTGCACACTGCAAGTGATTCCGATTCAGATTCCGCTTTTTAATCAGTTTTTACATCCGATTCAGATTCAGATTTGCAGTTTGCTCCCTGCACACTGCAAATCGGAATCTGAATCGGATGTAAAAACTGATTAAAAAGCGGAATCTGAATCGGAATCACTTGCAGTGTGCAAGAGGCCTAAGAGTATCAAAAAGTATATAAACCAGCATAAATATGATAAAACATAGAATCAAACAGCTGTTCAAAGACATACAGATCAGTCAAAGAAGCACATCTGACATAAGAAAAATTTGAAAAATCTAAACATAGATATACACCCCCCTTACCCTAACCCGCCCACCCCTTTCCCAAAACAATCAGCCCCGGATCCCCCCCTAATAATTCCGGTCATATCGGAATCAGGAGGGTCTAGGGCCACCCATCACAGCCACTCCATTACCATCACTTATATTAGATATAATGAGAATAGGTCCAGATAATAATGAACACTTATAGGTTGAGATCTAATAGAAATACATTTGTCATACAGATCTCAGAAAGAGATACATAATCAGATCTGGATCAAACGTCATCATCACTAATTTCCAAGGGGCCTAAAGAACCCGCAATCTCACCCCTCAGATACCATGAAGTATAAGTAAATGGTCTCATTATTTACTTTATTTCTGCCTTAGGGGCAAATTGTAAGATAAATGGCCTCCAAAGTCTAAATATTTTTTTTGTGTGTTTTTTAGCTTGTTCTGCATTAAATTTAGCAATATATAACAGCTTACGCATCATCTCCAAAACTTGCTTCTGTGAGGGGATTTCCGAGTGTATCCATGAATTCAAAATACATTTTTTTGCCGCTAAGAAAAACAAATGTTCCAAAGGTTTCAAGGGGGTTGGTTTCAATGAAGTCTGTAGAGAAACACTATGGAATATATACAGTTTTGGGTCTAGAGGTCTTGTAAGTTTAGTTACCTTATATGTGAGTCTCGCCACCCCCTCCCAAAAATATCTAAGTTTCGTACATGCCCATAGTAGATGGAATAGATCTGGAGAAGATTCTCCACATTTAGGGCATGCGGTCAAATAATGTGAGGAATCAGTTACCTTTTTAAAATTAAATGCATAATACCCTTTACAAATTTTTTTTAGCTGCATCTCTCTCCACACTTTCCCCATCATTACTTGTCTAACACTCTGCCAACCTTGTTCCATTAATGTAATTAATTCCTCCATCTGACATCCCAGGGTTTTGGTCCAATAGTTTAAATATTTAGGGGGATTCTAATCTAGTTTAAAGTGTTTCATTTCATTATACAGTTCCGAAATCAATTTCTTTTCTTTCAAATTACCTAACAATTTGAGAAAATTGTCATGATTTGGCAGCGAGCCAGATCGACCAAAAGTAGACTTAAAAAATGCTGGAGCTGCATATACAAAAAAGTGTGGGTATTAGGGAGGCGAAAGCGAGAACGTAGTTCTGAAAAGGTAAGTAGTGTCCCTCTTTGAGTTAAAACATGCGAGAGAGATATAATTCCTTTGCGCATCCAGCACCTGGCCATCGCCCCCAATGACCACCAGGAAAAGAAGGAAAGGACCATAAAGGCATCAAGGGGGAGAGATGGCCCGGCAGAGCCAGAAATTTTCTCGTTTCCCTTTAAGCAATGCAGGTGTCCCTGAGTAAAACATTGCGTTTGATATGGGTTGGGAGTTGGGAGATCCTAACATGCAAGATTCCTGCTAAAGACCATGGTGATACCAGTTGCTGTTCCAAGGTGGTATTAGTAAAGAAATTCGTGTTTTCCAGCCAATCTCTACAATGACGCAAAAGAGCAGCTACAGTATAGGCCCTGAGATTGGGAAAATTGGCCCCAATGGCAAGTAACGGCTTCTGTAATATCCGTAAAGGGATTCTGGATCTTTTTCCCTGCCATAGAAATGTTTTAAAAGCCCTAGTAAGGGCCTGAGTGTCCCCATGCTTGAGCAAGAGAGGCAAAGTTTGTAATGGATACAGTAGGCGCCCAAAGCTGATCATTTTTATGAGATGGCATCTTCCTAATAGGGAAAGTGGTAAATTTTTCCAAGCATTTAGTTCAAATAGTACTTTATTTATAATAGGGGTATAGTTTAACCTATACATTTGGGTAGCATTTTGTGAAAAATGTATACCCAAATATTTTAAGGAGACCTTTGGAATTTGAATTCCCAAGTTCAAGGCTGCTGTCCTTGTCTTTTTTGTGTCATTAATGTGACTTGATAGTATCAGCACCTCCGACTTTGTTCTATTAATCTTGAACCCAGTAAATACCACAACCTGCTCAAAGAATTTAAATATGTTATTAAGATCTTTTTCTGGATTATTAAGATATATTAAGATGTCATCTGCAAATAAAGAACAGAACAATGTCGTACGTTCCATTTTGATTCCTTGGAACAAAGTCCATTGTCTAAGGTACATCGCCAGGGGTTCAATAGCCAAATTGAAAAGTAAAGGGGATAAAGGGCACCCCTGGCGTGTACCTTTTTGCAGATAAATGGGAGAGGAAGCCACCCCCTCAACTATAAGTTTAGCTGTGGGGCATAAGTACATGGAGGAGATATATTCCTGAAAAGAACCCTCAAAGCCCATAACAGACATTACTTGATGTAACCATTGCCAGTTAACATTATCAAAAGCTTTCTCGGCATCCAGGGACAAAATCGCCCCTGGATGCCGAGAATTGCAGGAGAGCCTATTATACTCTAAGACTGTCATCACCTTCCTTACATTAGAAACGGCTGCCCTACCCTGAACAAATCCTACTTGGGATGATTCAATCAAATTTGGTAGTATTGTTGCCAAACGATCAGCTAGCACCTTGGACTTCAATTTGATGTCACAGTTTAATAAGGAGATAGGTCTGAAAGATCCTGGATCGAGTGTATCTTTGTCTTTTTTTAGGGATTAACTTTATATAGGCCTCGTAACCTGTCTGAGGACATTTTTTTTTTCATAGATATAATTAAAGAGTTTTGCCAGGCATGGGGATATATATTTTTTCAAACCCTTATAAAACTCCAAAGAGAAGCCGTCTGGGCCAGGGGCCTTGCCGTTTGGGCCAGTGTTCAGCAATTCAAGGATCTCATTTTCCGTTACCGGGGCATTAAGAAACTGGATATCTTCCTCTGACAGCTTAGGTAGTTGTACTTTGCTCAGAAATTCGTTTCCCTTAGTCGCATGAGTGGAGCTGCTGTACAAATTTTGGTAATACTCTTGAAAGATCTTGATAATTTTTTTTTGACTCAGTATGAACCACTCCTTTTGTGCCCGTAAGTGGGTAATATGTTGAGTGTGTCTTTTACCTTTAGCAATGTTAGCAAGCAATTTCCCAGACTTATTTCCAAACTTGAAAAAAGTCCAATCAGAGCGAGTTCTCCATAGCATGGCGTATCTATCATTTAAAAATATTTTACAATGGGCAAACACTGACTAAATCATTTATACATAATTATTGTAAAAATTAAGCACTTTTTTTATTACATTATTTTCACTAGAGTTCCTCTTTAAGTTGAACTCATTCGCAGATGCTGTATTAGAAACTACTTTATTGTAATACAGACTTTTCCTATCACAGCTATCATCAACAGTAAAGGTTAAGCGCACATAAAGAAATTAGCTAAATGGTATGTGCTTTGCATAATAGGTCATTGAATGGCCTATATTTCATGTGCATTCAGATTCCAGAAGCAGTAAAAATCCATATGAATCGCTTGACATCCAAAATGAACTATAATTATACCACAGATTAAAACAGAGCCGTTGCCATAGTTATAATTTCCAAATTAAGACATATGGAGCTCCTGAGATTCTCCCAATGTGCATGAGTCATAATGTGAAACCTCTCCTGTTGTGAGAGAGGAACTCCCCACAGAGTGTATCCAGAATAGAGGCAGAGAGTGGGATGTACTGTATATACAGTATATATATATTATACAGGTGAACCATCACAGCCATCATAGTAACTATATATAATGATGGGGCTGCTGGCAGCACGTTCTAAGAAAAATGACATGAAATGTAAAACAATTGTAGCAGTGACAGGGTTAAAGCTATGGGAGTGATCAACTATCGTTATAAGCTAAAAATTGCATTTAATTTGTGAAAACTAGAACAGAAGAGGAGTTAATGCCAAAAGCTATTTTTATTGTTTTGTTCTCAGGAGAAATTAGAAGACAAGACAGTTTTATCCTCAGATTCAGGCATATACATTATTCTGTGTATGGAAGATCATGTAAACATTCAACCAGGTGCAGTACAGAGCCCCACCCCTCTCTCCCCCACCACCCCATACATACACAGATATGTCATGTATAAAGATTGTATATTTGCTATTACATATTTTTGTTGTTACATGTTACAGTTGTGGTGTTGATGCATCTGACCTGTAGATGTCACTGTTCCATTTGCTTTTATTGAATAAGATTATCTAGACTGTTGTGGATCATTGGTTCCTGTTCTGCCTGGCTGTAGACACAGAGAAAAGCTACTGTTTATGTAAAGAACTGTTGAGTGCTGTAAATAAACCTATTTTCAGTTATTCTGCATCCGTAACTACTGAACATTGAAGTCTATGGGGAAAGTCACATTACCTGCATCGCGGTGAACCAGAAGTCCTCAATCTGACGCGCTTCCAAAGCTATGTTACTGCGTGTATCTGCGTCGATCTGTGTCCGAGACGGAAGTCATGTAAGTCTATGGCGACGTATTGTTTTCAAAAAGTTGGCAGCAGTCTGGTGCATGTGCAGAAGCATATATTTAACAATACGCTTCTGCCCACTTCCACTTTCCAAAAACAGGAAGTGACTGCAAGCGAGCGTCACTTTCTGTTTGGCCAGATGCCTGAAAGGGAATACCGCATAGTATGGTGGTTGATGGTTAAGGTTAGGTATCAGTAAGGAAAGGTTCTGTGTGAGAGTAGTATTAGGTAAAAGCGGTTTAAAACCCTAACATAATATTCAATAAAAACAGGTTTACCTACTTTTTATATTCCATACTGTTATCATATTTGCATTTGTGCATAAGTATTATTATTCATTTAGAATTTATAGGTTTCCAAAAGTAATTTTTTTTGCTTTGTGAGCTGACTTTGCATTTTATTCATAACTGGTTTTATTCGTTGCTGTTTTGTAGGCAGACATGCTTTCAGTATCTCTCTGTCTCCAGCAGCTCCTGCACAGTCAGAGAATGTGTCACATTCCTCACTTGATCCAACACATGAAGTAAACACAAGATAACATTATAAAGTTTGGATGCGTCTGCAATTCACTGCACTCAACTTTCAAGCTCTGTGTGTAACCCTTCGAATGCTGGTCTAGTAAAAAAAAAATGCTGGTTGCATATAATATGCTGTAAATAATGTTTTAGAGCAAAGATGAAATGCAGGGTTATATTCCACTTTAAGTTGTAGTAGAATATCAGAATTATTTTCTAATATTTTACTACAATAATGTATACTTTAGTAACAGAGAATATCAGTGTAAGGATCGGTGTCAGCAAACAGAGAGAATCTGATTATTGGTGATCTGCAGTATCGCCAATAATATGGAAGTCACCTGATTATTGATGATCTGCAGAATCACCAATAATACAAGTGTAACTAACCTCCGGACACCTAATACAGTAAATGATAATACAGTAATAGTTCACAATATCGTGGAAATATCCACCACACGGCAATTCCTCAGAGGTGTGGTTAACTCTGAATGGGAACCCCGTGCGTGAGATCCTCAAACCAGGCAAAGAGAGGAATCTCGGCCCCTAGCAGTAATAGTCTGCTAGGGCATGCGTCTCGGAGAGGCAAGCCTCAGAGATAGCCCCACAGTGGGAGACTTTCCACTGTAGGGAGAAAGGTCAGACAAGCAGAGGTTCGGCAACAGAGAAGGCGGCAGCAGTACAGAAACGGAAGGCTGATTCAAAGTCGGTAAACAGGCAGGGTCGGCAACTTGAATCAGATAGGCAGAAGTACACAAGGGATTAGAGAAAAGAGTAGTCAGGGATAGCCAGAGTCAAAACACAGGTAATATTACAATTACAATCCTAATCTAAGGTGTGACGTCCTTGGTATCAACACCTGGGAAACTGGACTAAGGTCTGAGCGCTAACACGGATGTGTTCACGACAGCAGACGAGGAGCAACTGGACACAAGCTCCCTATATACTGGGAGCGCATCTGCAGCGCCACCCAGCCGCCCAGCCAATCCAACAGCTAGTTGGAGTCAGCTGACCTGGCAAGTCAGCTGACTCCCCGTCTAGCTGCATAAAGGTCCTGCCACCGGGCACGCGCCGCCCTGTTTGCGGCCGAAGGACCTTTGTATGACAGCGAGGCGGGGACCGCCGCCGGCTGACACACGGAGAGGGCGTCCTTGCCGCTCTCCGCTGCGGCGGTATCCCCGCCGGCTGTTACAGTACCCCCCCCCCCCCTTGAGGAGTGGACTCCGGACACCTCCTACATGGTTTCTCTGGATGTAACTGATGAAACGTCTTCCTTAATTTCTTCGCATGCATGCAATCCTCTGGTACCCAAGATCTATCCTCCACAACATACCCCTTCCAATGGACCAGATATTGCACGGAGTTCTGTACCAGTCGGGAATCCAAAATTTCCCCAACCTCGTACTCTGTCTGGCCCTCTACTACCACTGGGGGGGAGGGGGGGGAGGAATCCACATACACTGCTGGTTTCAACAAAGAGACATGGAATCATCTCCCAGTTCTCATGCTGGCTGGAAGATCGATCACATAAGAGACATCATTAATCTTTTTGGCCACATGATAAGGCCCTATGAACCTGGGACCCAACTTGGTGGATGGTTGTCTGAGTGCCAAATGTCTCGTTGAGACCCACACCATGTCTCCAGGAGCAAAGTGCCACTCAACAGACCGTCTCTTGTCGGCCTGTTTCTTCTGATTCCGGAAGGCTACTCCTAAATTCTTCTTCACTTGTCCCCAAAGTTCCTTCAAAACCTTCTGCCAATCTTCCAGGGCTGGGAAGGGCGAGGAACACACCGGCAATGGGGAAAATTTAGGAGACCTTCCTGACACAACCTGAAATGGAGACAAGCCCGTTGAAGAGATTTTCAGGTTGTTGTGAGAAAATTCTGCAAAGAGTAAAAACTTAACCCACTCAGTTTGCGCATCTGCCACATAACATCTAAGGAATTGTTCCAGTGCCTGATTAACCCTTTCGGTCTGTCCGTTGGTTTGTGGATGATACTCAGATAAAAAAAAAGACAGGTTCATACCCAAACTACGGCAAAAGGCCTTCCAAAACTTTGATACAAATTGGACTCCTCTATCTGACACCACATCATCCGGAATTCCATGTAACCGGAAGATGTGTTGTACGAAGAGATCTGCTAACTTCTGAGCTGAAGGAAAGCCTTTAAGAGGAACAAAATGGGCCATCATGCTGAATCTGTCTACGATCACCCATATAACTGTCATATCCTCGGACCTGGGGAGCTCGCCGACAAAGTCCATGGACAGGTGGGTCCATGGTTTACTTGCTATAGGCAAGGATTGTAGGCTACCCACTGGAGCCTGGCGAGAAGGTTTGCTCCTAGCACACACCACACATTCTCTGACAAATTCCTTACAATTCAAGGCCAATGAAGGCCACCAAACACATCTCGTGAGTAAATCCAGAGTGCGGGTGACCCCAGGGTGACCTGCATTCTTATGGGCATGGAACAGCTGCATGATCTGTAACCGGAACGGAAGTGGAACAAAAAGAACCCCCTCGGGTTTCCCTTCTGGGGTATCCAGCTGGTGAGTAGCTAATGTGACTGCCCAATCCTCCCAGGTCTCAACGGCCGCTAGTATCACCTTGTGAGGTAAAATGCTCTCGGGAAGTGTGGGCTGAGCTGTCTCAGGCTCGAAACATCTGGAGAGAGCGTCAGCTTTGACGTTCTTAGAACCTGGAGTGTATGTGATAACAAATCTGAAACGCGAAAAGAATAAGGACCAGCGGGCCTGCCGAGGAGTAAGCCTCTTGGCCCCCTCAATGTACTCCAAGTTCTTATGGTCAGTATATACAATAATGGTGTGTTCTGCACCTTCAAGCCAGTGACGCCATTCTTGGAAGGCTAGCTTGATGGCCAGAAGTTTCCTGTTGCCCACATCGCAGTTTCTCTCAGCAGGGGATAACCTGCGTGAGAAATAGGCACAAGGATGTGTCTTGCCCTGCAGACCCGAGCGCTGAGACAACACAGCCCCCACACCGATTTCCGAGGCATCTACCTCTACCATGAAGGGGAGAGTGACATCGACATGTCTCAGTATGGGTGCAGAGCAAAATAGTTTTTTCAAGGTATTGAAGGCTGCCTGGGCCTCCGATGACCAATGATATGGGTCAGCCCCTTTCTTGGTAAGGCTGTTAAGGGGGGCTACTACCGAAGAAAATCCCCTGATGAATCTCCGGTAGTAGTTGGCAAAACCGAGAAATCTCTGAAGTGCCTTGCCTTCAAGCCCACCGGTTGAGGCCACTCCAAGACAGCAGAGACCTTTTCTGGGTCCATAGAGAGACCTGTAGTTGAAATAATATAACCCAGGAAAGGAATTTGAGTGACCTCAAAGAGACACTTTTCTAGTTTTGCATATAGTGAGTTCTGTCTCAATTTCTCTAGAACAAACTTGACATGCCTACGATGCTCTCCCAGGTTTGGAGAGAAAATCAGTATATCATCAAGGTACACCAAGACAAACTTCCCCAGTACTTCCCTGAAAACCTCGTTTATTAACTCCTGGAAGACGGCCGGAGTGTTACACAACCCGAAGGGCATAACCAGGTACTCGTAATGCCCATCGGGCGTGTTGAAGGCCGTCTTCCACTCGTCACCGTCCCTAATGCGGATCAGGTTGTATGCCCCACGTAAGTCTAACTTTGAAAAAATACTGGCATTGGTTATCTGAGCGAAAAGATCATCTATCAGAGGCAAAGGGTAGCGATTCTTTACGGTGATCTTGTTCAGACCTCTGTAATCAATACATGGTCTAAGACCACAGTCTTTCTTTTGTACAAAAAAGAATCCGGCACCGGCCGGTGATTGGGAGGGACGGATAAAACCCTTCGCCAGATTTTCTTTAATTTCCTCCCGCATGGCTTGTTTCTCTGGCCCCGACAAATTATAGAGATGCCCTCTAGGGAGCATACAACCTGATCTTAGGTCTATAGGACAGTCGAAACTCCGATGTGGTGGGTGTTTATCTGCTGACCTAGGACAGAATATGTCAGAAAACTCAGCGTATTGTATCAGGACCCCTTTTACCTCTAACTTGGTGGCACAGATAGCAATTTTCTTTAGACAATGGCTATGACAAAAAGATGACCAACTGAGTAACTGGCCAGATGCCCAGTCTAGCTGCGGGGAGTGGAGTTGCAGGCAGGGCAATCCGAGGACAATGGTGGAGGTTGCCATGCGCAGGACAAGGAACTGTAACTTCTCTTTGTGTAAAATGCCTATAGTGCAGGACAACATCGGAGTCTGAGAGAGAGTTGTCTGTACTGTAATGGGGAATCATTAATAGCGGTAACCACTATTTCTCAAACTACGGGATGTATTGGAATTCCCAGCCCCTTCACAAAGTCATAGTCTATAAAGTTGGCCGCGGACCCTGAGTCTATGAAGGCCTGAGTGCAAGTAGTCAAATTTCCCCAAGAAATGGAACACGGGAAGAGTAACCGATTATTCTTATTCAGAGGTAACCTTGGCTCGTCTAGGGTATTACCTCTAACTACACCTAGACGGCAGCGTTTCCCAACTTCTTGGGGCAATTTTGAGCAATGTGGCCCTCCTCTGCACAATACAAACAAAGTCTCTCAGCCCTTCTGCGTTCTTTCTCGCCCCGTGTCAGCCGAGAATGTCCGATTTGCATTGGTTCATCAGTAGGTGGGGTAAGCGAGGAGGACGCATAAGAGAGTGCCCTTACTGCATTCCTTCATCTTGATTGACACTGATAACGTAACCGGCGGTCCACTCGCACCGCCAATGAGATAACGTCATCGATGGACTTCGGTTCAGGATGTCCTAACATTAACTCAGAAACTGCGTCTGATAAGCCTGAAAGAAAACAGTCTAACAAGGCGTAGGACCCCCACCTAGATAACACAGCCCACTTTCTGAATTCTGCTGCATAAACCTTAACCGTATCTCGACTCTGCTTGAGAGTTTTGAGCTTCCTCTCAGCAGTGATTGAAGCATCCGGGTCGTCATAAATGATGGCCATTGCTTTAAAAAATTCCTGGACGGAAGTTAATGTCACATCTTCAGGCGGGAGACCATAAGCTCAGGTTTGTGAGTCCCCGGACAACAACGTCTTTATAAACGTCACCCTCTGAGACTCGGTACCCGACCAGTTGGGTAGCAATTTAAAATAAGACAACACTCGGTTGCGAAAATTCTGGAAGTCAGACCTGTGTCCAGAAAATTTCTCAGGTACTGACAAACGCAAATCTGTGACTGGAGGGGATTGCATAGTAGCAACAGCTGTCTGGAGGACCTTCACAGATCCAGACAGTTGTGTGATCTGGGTCTGTTGCGTATTAACCACCTCGATGAGGTTATTTACTGAGGTGGTTAAGGCCTCAACCTGGCTGCGTAATGCATCCATAATATCTGGTCTGCTGTTCTGTAAGGATCGGTGTCAGCAAACAGAGAGAATCCGATTATTGGTGATCTGCAGTATCGCCAATAATACGGAAGTCACCTGATTATTGATGATCTGCAGAATCACCAATAATACAAGTGTAACTAACCTCCGGACACCTAATACAGTAAATAATACAATACAGTAATAGTTCACAATATCGTAAAGAAATATCCACCACACGGCAATTCCTCAGAGGTGTGGTTACCTCTGAATGGGAACCCCGTGCGTGAGATCCTCAAACCAGGCAAAGAGAGGAATCTCGGCCCCTAGCAGTAATAGTCTGCTAGGGCATGCGTCTCGGAGAGGCAAGCCTCAGAGATAGCCCTACAGTGGGAGACGTTCCACTGAAGGGAGAAAGGTCAGACAAGCAGAGGTTCGGCAACAGAGAAGGCGGCAGCAGTTCAGAAACGGAAGGCTGATTCAAAGTCGGTAAACAGGCAGGGTCGGCAACTTGAATCAGATAGGCAGAAGTACACAAGGGATTAGAGAAAAGAGTAGTCAGGGATAGCCAGAGTCAAAACACAGGTAACATTACAATTACAATCCTAATCTAAGGTGTGACGTCCTTGGTATCAACACCTGGGAAACTGGACTAAGGTCTGAGCGCTAACACGGATGTGTTCACGACAGCAGACGAGGAGCAACTGGACACAAGCTCCCTATATACTGGGAGCGCATCTGCAGCGCCACCCAGCCAATCCAACAGCTAGTTGGAGTCAGCTGACCTGGCAAGTCAGCTGACTCCCCGTCTAGCTGCATAAAGGTCCTGCCGCCAGGCGCGCACACGCGTAATGCGTGCCCTGTTTGCTGCCGAAGGACCTTTGTATGACAGCGAGGCAGGGACCGCCGCCGGCTTACACGCGGAGACGGCGTCCCCGCTGCGGCGGTATCTCCGCCGGCTGTTACAATCAGTAAATTTTACAGAAATTCTACTAGCCGATATTGGGTGCCCAAATTTCCTTGTGCCCCTTTTTCATGCACGTGGCAAGTAATTTTTTTCAGATGAGCCATTTTAAAGTGCAGAGTGAGTGGTGCCAGATCAGTATGTAAAAAAGATCAAAGAATAACCTCTGACCTCTAAATATGTCAATCAGTTAGTGAAACATCCTGATAAAAAGATGTTCTGGGGTTGAGAACAGCTGTTGGAACTGGACCATTAGTTCCAGTTGATGGGATGATGAATAGTCTGATGTATATAAAAGTGCTAAAATCTAGATTCCGTAAATGGCTAAGCTCTACGCAGTCAAATCAGGGATTTTTCAGCAAGACTCGGTGCCATGCCATATATTTTTAAAGAACAACATTGTTGTGTTCTATTATAAAAGGAGATAAAGAGAATCTGTAGTGCAAATAAATACAGTATAAAAAACAGATACGTGTAACGATTGGTGTAGCAACACAGATGTCTGATTATGTGTGATCTGCAGAATCACCAATAATACAGACGTTATACCTGATTATGTGGTGATCTGCAGTATCACCAATAATACAAGTATAGCAGGCAACCAAAGAAGTATGTAGTGCTTGGTGCAACAGTAACAGAATAAGTAGCTGGACCTCACCAGAGGAGCTGGTAGGTATAGTAGAACACAGTAACTGATTAGTTTGGCTTAACCTCACCAGAGGAGCTGGTGGGTAATATTAGAACACAATAACTGATAGTTTGGCTTAACCTCACCAGAGGAGCTGGTGGGTACTATCAACACAATAATTGATAGTTTGGCTTCACCTCACCAGAGGAGCTGGTGGGTACTATCAGTACACAATAACTGACAGTTTGGCTTTACCTCAACAGAGGAGCTGGTGGGTACTGTCAGAAGAGCACCTCACCAGTGACAAGGGCTCACTGGTGAGTAGAGAGGTCAGACAAGCAGTGATCAGTAACGAGCGTGCAGGCACAGTACAGAATCGACAGGCAAGAGAATGGTAAAATATCAGGCAGGGTTCAGCAACAGAGTCAGATAGGCAGAAGTACAGGAACGGTAATCAAAGAGCAGAGTCAGAGGGTAGCAAGAGTCATACACAATATATCAATAAACAGTATAATAATATCCTAGTCTTGTGTGAAATCCCTGGTTTCCTCCCAGATCAAAGCACATCGGATACTATCTAAGGTCTGAGCACTAGCACATAAGTATTCGCAACAGCAGACAAGTTGCGAGTGAACAGCGAAGGCTTTTGAAGCAGAGGAGACCCCACGACCACGCCCACAACAATCAGCCAATCTGGAGGGCCGTGAGTCTCCTCTGACGTCAGCCGACCGGCCGGTCAGCTGACGCGCCTCCTCCCCGCATAAAGGTCCTGTCACCGCGCGCGCGCGCGCAATACAGTAGCTCTATGTGCAAATGACAGACGCCTGAGGCACGGGTGAAGTCCCTGACCAGAAAGGCGACGCGGCTGCGGAAACACCCTGCGTGTCCGCAGCCGCCATAATAGCGGATGTTACAATACGGTACTTACCTAAAGAGAGGGAAGGCTCTGGGTCCTACAGAGCCTTCCCGTTCTCCTGCTGGTCTCCTCGTTCCCCCGCAGGCTTCACCGTTCAAATCTCCTGTCGTGGGAGACTTCAGGAGTTTTCGGGAAGCACTTCGGCTTCTGAAGATGGGTGGCCCTGTACTGTGCATGCACGAGTGCAGTCTGCCAGTCTACCAGCGATCGGTCATAGACTGCTAACGGGGGAGCCTGCGGGGGAACTCGGGGACTGTGAGCAGACTGGGAAGGCTCTATAGGACCCAGTAGGACCCAGAGCCTTCCCTCTACTTAGATGAGTATCTGTTCTATTTTCACTTAAGACTCCCTTTTTTATTTTCACTTCAGACTCCCTTTATATGTGCTGCAGGTGAGTACCCATGTGAAATGCCATGCGAGCTCTGAAACAACATTAGTAGGCAATGTAACCATGGAGGACATAATATAGAAAAATTCACAATGGAATAGAATTTTCACAAGATACATATTTTTGTGAAAATTAGAGCTTTCTTGAAAATGTGTTTACTCGTGCCCATTCACTTTTATGCATTTGTTGATAATTTTCTTTCTTTATGGCACTATTTGCTCATCAGTACTCTCATCAATATTGTGAATCTACTTTCTTAAGGAGGAGCTATCAGTAGAGATGGCCCGAACGGTTCGCATGCGAATGCGAACACGCGAACTTCGGTGGCTCGCATTCGCGGTGAACCCGTGAACTATATGCGAGTGTGACCCGCCCCCTATACTACATCATTAGGGTCAACTTTGACCCTCTACATCACAGTCAGCAGACACATGGTAGCCAATCAGGCTACACTCCCTCCTGGTGCCCCCCCCCCCTTATAAAAGGCAGGCAGCGCCGGCGATTTCACTCACTCGTGTGGCTGCAGTAATTAGAGAAGGGAGAGCTTGCTGCAGAGACATTAGGGAAAGCTAAGTTAGGCTCTTGTTAGGCTTGTTAGCTTGCTCCTTGCTGATACTTATTGCTAAAAAGCACCACGCAACAGCTCTTTTGAGAGCTAATGTTGTTTTTGTGCTCTATTTTTTTTGTGTGTATATCCCACAGACACATGTTGCATATACAGCCCTGTCAGTCAGTCGCAGCTGGCCCTTGGCCGCTTGGTAATTCCTACTGTGCCACTGCCAGCCCCAGCACATTCAGTGACTACCTGTCCACGGTACCTGTTTGTGTGAGACAGCTGCACATTTGTAATACCAATCACTGCATACCTGTTCAGTGCACCTACCTACATGACCGCACGCAATGTTATATACCAGTCACTGCACCTGTTCACGGTACCTGTGTGTGTGACAGCTGCACTTTTTAAAATACCAATCCCTGTATAACTGTGCAGTGCACCTACCTACGTGACCGCACACAGTGTTATACCAGTCACTGCACCTGTTCACGGTACCTGTGTGTGTGACAGCTGCACATTTGTAATACCAATCACTGCATACCTGTTCAGTGCATCTACCTACGTGACCGCACACAGTGTTATATACCGGTCACTGCACCTGTTCACGGTACCTGTGTGTGACAGCTGCACATATGTAATACCAATCCCTGCATACCTGTTCAGTGTATCTATCTACGTGACCGCATGCAGACCACTGCACCTGTTCACAGTACCTGTGTGTGTGACAGCTGCAAATTTGTAATACCAATCACTGCATACCTGTTCAGTGCACCTACCTACGTGACCCCATGCAGTGTTATATACCAGCCACTGCACCTGTTCACGGTACCTGTGTGTATGACAGCTGCACATTTGTAATACTAGTCACTGCATACCTGTTCACTGCACCTGTGATACTGTCATTGTATTAGTCAAGTCAGTGCATACCTTTCACTTCATCCCCCCAATATGGGCAAAACAGGCAGAGGCAGGCCACCCGGCAGGTCTGTTCAAGGTCGTGCTGTCATGATTTTCTGCGGCCCTGGACCAAAGTACAGTGTTCAGAAGGCACATGCCATCAACCCACAAGATTGTCAGGACGTAGTTGACTATTTAACACAGAACACCTCATCTTCCTCAGCTTCCGCACAGAACCGTGACATATCTTCCTCCTCCTGCTCTGATTCTGGCACCCCACTTAACACTTAGTCGGCCACCACCACCAAAGTGCCGTCATCCCAGGGCTCAGCAGTGTGAAAATTCTTTTGTGTGTCTACCTCAGATGAGAGCAATGCCATCTGTACTCTCTGCCACCAAACATTGAGCCGTGGAAAGACCAAGACCTGCGTAGTGACAACTTCCTTACGAAGGCACATGATGACAAAGCACAAACTGCAATGGGATGACCACCTAAGGAAAAGCAGCACACAAAAGCAAAGCCACACACCGCAGTGGAAGATACCAGGCCGCAATTATTTCTCAAAAAAGGTGATATCCAAACTGTACCGTGATGTTGAAAGGCAAAGGGTGTCATCTCTGGCACACAGCGTTGGGTCAAGGGTCCATCTGACCACGTGGTCTGCAAAGCACAGACAGGCCTGCCCGAAGACTAAGTCAGTCCCCACACACAGCATCTCTGCCTGTACGCTGTGTGACTGCTGACTGCCTGCCCCAAGACTAAGTCGGTCCCCACACAGCATCTCTGCCTGCATGCCGCTTGACTGCCTTCTCCGCCACCACCAACAGGGTCCAGGAGTCCAGGCGGATTCCTGAATGTTTAAGGCCGCTGCTAGCAGTGTCCGCTAACAAAACCAATAACAATTTTTTCTGGTGTGTGTACATGCCTGCATAATTTTTCTGGCTGCACTGCAGCTGCAACAACAAAACAAAAGTCATGTACATGTGTCAATTCCCCTTCGTGATCGTTACCTTGAGTGTGTCGGGGGAGGGGGGATCACACCCAAGATAATAAGGTCGTTGCTTCATTGTGGACAGACCAAATTCGATCAGCTGGACACTGTTGTTCTGTTATTCAGCTACCTCCAATTTAGCATGCAATATGATTTCTGCCCTTAAAACGCTACTGTGTGTCAAATCCTGATTTTTCCCCGGGACTTTTGGCATGTATCCCACTCCGCCATGCCCCCCTCCAGGTGTTAGACCCCTTTGAAACATCTTTTCCATCACTTTTGTGGCCAGCATAAATGTTTCTAGCTTTCAATGTTTGCAACCCCCTTGAAGTCTATTGCGGTTCGCAACAGTTCGCGCAAACCGATCTTTTGCGGACGTTTGCGTGCGAGGTTTGCGAACCGAAAATCGGAGGTTCAAGCCATGTCTAGCTGTCAGCCATACCGTCTCATGAAAAAAGCACATATATACTATATTTATTTATATAGATACATACTTTCTCTACTTACATAGCATATGTATTGCACTGTCCATGTTTTGATTTTAGTGATTTTTCTTCAGTAAAAAAAGAGAAAATTCTTCTTAGCATTTCCCCTATTAACTGTGGCTATTTTGAAGCCAATGCTGATGTCATTTTCTCTCTTACTCTCTTCTGCCTGATTTGCCCGCCTTTCACTACAGAAAGACAATGCATTGTCTCAGCATGAGAAATATTGGACAATCAGAGAGTAACAGAGGCGTGGGAGGGGAAAACAGGAGGGAAAGAAGCTTCAGCCAATCACGCTGCATTAGTTAAGTCTGAGGGGAAGTAGAGAAGCAAAAAAGGAGAACCCAGAATGCCCTGCAACTTCCTTTTTGTGAACCAATTTTTTGTGTACCAAATAAGAGTCAGGTAAACTGGGGAATCATCATTCATAAACAATAAAAGTAATAGTGATTTTAACTTTTGGATTGCCTGGTTAGCATCCTTATTACTTGTATACCAGATAAAAATAAAGAATTGATTTTTGATTTTAAGCCCGACACTTTAAAGGACAAATGTAGTGAGAAGTGTACGTAGGCTGCCATATTTATTTCCTTTTAAAGGGGCACTACAGCGAAAAATTGTAAAATTTAAAATATATGCCAACATAGACAAATAAGAAGTAAATTTTTTCCAGTGTAAAGCCCAATCTACACGATATGATTCTTTGTGTGATTCGATTACGATTCTATTCACGATCCGATTAAATCCGACATGTCCGATCAGGCTTCGATTCAATTCAATTCGATTTGCCATTGTTTTGCAATCGAATCCCGATCGGACATGTCGGATTTAATCGTATTGTAAATAGAATTGTAATCGAATCGCACAAAGAATCGTATCGTGTAGATTGGGCTTTAAATGAGCCATAAATTACTTTTCTCCTATGTTTCTGTTACTTACAGTAGGTAGTAGAAATCTGACAGAAGTGACAGGTTTTGGACTAATCCATCTCTTCATAGGGGATTCTCAGCAAGGCTTTTATTCTTTATAAAGATATTCCCTAAAAAGGATTTAAATAATGATGCTGGCCAGCCTCCCTGCTCCCTACACAGTTTTTTGGCAGTTTGACAGAGCAACTGCCATTCACTAAGTGCTTTTGAAAATAAATAAATCCCTGAGAATCCCCTATGAAGAGATGGACTAGTCCAAAACCTGTCGCTTCTGTCAGATTTCTACTACCTACTGTATGTGACAGCAACATAGGAGAAAAATAATTTATGGTTCATTTTAACTCTGGAAAAAACATACTTCTTATTTGTATATGTTTGCACATATTTTAAATTTTATATTTTTTGCCATAGTGCCACTTTAAGTAATATCAGTTGCCTGGCTATCCTGATGGTCCTTTGCCTCTAATACTTTTAGCCGTAGAATCTGAACAAACATGCAGAAGATCAGATGTTTCTGAGATTGTTGTCAGATGTTTGTTTCTGGTGTAATTGAGACACAACTCCAAATAAATGAGCAGGGCTGCCAGGCAACTGGTATTGTTTACAAGGAAAAAATATGGCTTCCTACATATCCCATTCACTACAGTTGTCCTTTAAGTATGGGAAAAATACGATAGTGGATTCTGTGAATATAATTTTGCATAACTTGTTAAAATTATGCAAACATTATGCAAAATCAAGATTACCCACTAAATTGTAATTACGATCAGAATCGTATTGTGAAAATTATATGACACTTCACAAAAACAAAATTACTCATTACGATTAACACAATTCTCTGAAGGAGGTTCCACATAACTCAGAGTCATGTGACAGGTGGCTACAGTGGCTTTAGTCTTGACTGCCAATAAGCCCAAGCTAGCTATGCTAAGTATTATACACAGTGGCATAGCAATAGGGGGTGCAGAGGATCGACCACACCAGGTCCCATGACCAGAGCGGCCCCAAGGGACTCTCCCTCAACCACTGCATCGGCTCCTTGGTGTTCATGTGCTGGTAATAATCCCTTCTATAGATGCTTTGAATAATAGTAATCATTAACAAACGGATCCCCATCCTCTACTTGCACCTCTGACACTGTAGTTGTCCTTGGCAGGTTTTGGTGAGCCGTATCAGTTGTTAAGTATAGAGTGCTGGGGGGGGGGGGCAATGTAAAACTTGCACCGGGGCCCATAGCTCCTTTTTAGCTATGCCACTGACTGTAGAGCTCAGACAAAAGGTAATCTAAGTATGATTTCTGAATGTACATTTGCCATGTGTCCTGGTTGTCATTTAACAGGCTGACGTCACTCGTTGCCAGTAGCTGCTCTTTTATGTCGGTGTTGATAAACATCTCTAAAGTGCTGGATGCGGGAAGTACAATGTAGTGGTTTATGTCCATTTCCCCAGTTTATCTCTGCCAAAATAATCTCTAACAGCATGTAGCTGGCTGCTCCACTTATACTATATGGCCTGGGGGACAGGCCTTGTATACAGCAAGACAGTGTAATTGCACTCATACAATATATTTTTAATACAGCAGCAAATACATTGCAGCCTAGGGGCACTAAAAACCGTTTCCAGAAATTAGTCCATGAGACGGTGAGAGCTGAACTCTTACATGGTCCCTTTGGCTTCAATAAACTGGCCAGCTTATACAGAATGCTCATACGGGAGTATCTTGTATTAATAGTAAAACCTTTACATATAGGGCTTGATTCACTGAACCGTGATAACTCATATCACGGCCATTTTCGCGTTTGCGCGCGATCGCAAATTTGTGCACACAATTGTGCAGTTTCATGCGCAAACGCGAATTTTCACATGGAAACAATATTGGTTTCAAATGTGCAATTGCACATGCAAATTTGCGGTCACGCACAAACGCGAGAATACGCGCGAAAACGGCCGTGAATGACCTACCACGGTTTAGTGAATCAAGCCCCTAGTGTTGTGGCCATCAAAGCATTTTATAAAAATGAGGCTAATGAAGTAAAATGTTTGTTTATCTTGGCAGGTGACCAGTTAAAGTCAATGGGAATTAAAAAAAAAAAATCAGCCAGATACCTACCTAAGGAGAGGGAAGGCCCTGGGTCCTATAGAGCCTTCCCTCTCCTCTCCCAGTCCCCTCTTTTAAGTGGCGGCTGCCTGTTTACATCCGCCACCACTGGGGACTTCATTAGTCTTCGAGAAACAAGTGTTTCCAAAGACAAGTGGCTCGGTACTGAGCCTATGTGAGCGTGCAAGAGAGCGTGCTCACGTAGGTCCAGCACGGAGCCACCTGTCTTCAGGGGCACTCTGGCTCCCAAAGACTTCTGAAGCCTCCTTCAGGCGATAGAGCAGAATTTGGCCAAATTGGTCAAATACTGCTACCGAGAGCCAGTGCTGGAACGTAGTGAGAGGAGTGGGAAGACTCTATTGAAACCAGAGCATTCCCTCTCCTTACCTAAGTATCTGGCTGTTTTTTTTTAAGTTCCCATTCACTTTAACCAGCTTTTACACAGACAAGACACAGAACATTTATATTGTGCTTTACTCCTGGCGAACTCATAGCGCTTCACAGGTGACTAGGATCATTAAAAAGTGTTGACCCCTCTCACTGTTTTGTATACTGGCTTGAGCTGGGATTTAAACCCTGGTCAGTGTCTCAAATAAAACAGAAGGTTGTGATTATTCAGATTGGAGTGAGAATATGATGTCTCCAATGATGCATCACTGCTGAATATGCAAATCACCCATTGTTGTCCCTGTAAGCTAGCCACAACTCCAGAACCGCTGGAATGCAATGATGTGTCAGCTTTTTAATTGTAGAGAGCCATAATAATCCAACATGCATGCAGACTGTTTCGGATTGGTTGATCCTCATTAGTGCATGGAATGGATTTATGTGGCTCTCTGGGGTAACTGCGATATTGATCAAGGAGCAGGTTGGGGATAAAACTAACCACTTGCTGTGTTTGTTTTCAACTCGCTCGCAACCCATTATTTTTTCCATTATTTTCTTATTATTCCCTTTAAAAAGCATTTAGCATAAAATAATTGTTAGTGAAACGTACCACCCAAACAAAGCCTGACTGGTGGCGAAAAAAACAAGTTATAGATCATTATGTGGTGATAAGTAGTGATAAAGTTATTGGCAAATGAAAGGGAGGAGCGCTGAAAGGGGAAAATTGCTCTGGACTAAGGCCTCTTTCACAGTGCGAAGTTAAAGTCGCAGATTAGAAAATTTTATAACGCAGACTAACGCACAGCAATACAAAGTCTGTGCGACATTCACAGTGCACACATTGCGTTGTGTGTAACGTGTAGCAATATTTAGAAAGTGCTGCATGCTGTGCGTTTAGCAATACATTTTCTGCGTTATGTGTGTTGCACATGCTCAGTAAGGTTTGTGTTTTTAAAAAAAAATGTAACGCATGAGCTGTTTTCGTTCCATCGGTATGCAACGAAAACGGCGCACCAAGAGACACATAACGCAGTGCAAAATAACGTCCAATTTCAATTTCAATTCCATTTTTTACCTATATGCGCTGCGTAAGGGGCACGTTGTGCGACTTTAACGTTGCATCAACTCAACATCCCAATGTGAAAGAGGCCTTAAAGGGGAAAACCTCTCAGTGGTGAAGTGAACAAAGTCTTGCAACAGTGCACCCATTATAAATACTAAAAGTAATATGACAAAGTAAATTTGTACTCTAAACAATACCCCTTTAGCGTCTGACATCTTCCTTTAAAAAAAGGACAATGGATTGCCCTAGGGTAAAAATATTAATTTTCCGTTTGGATAAAGTCAATTAAAGTAGGACCAAATGAGATACTGGGTGTTGTGCTGGTGGTGGTGCAGGATAGCTATGCCAATGGCCAGGGTGGATATGAGGCCTGGAGTAACATGCATGCACTATAGTTACATCTATGGTGTAACAATCTGATATCCACACCTCGTTCATTATTATAAATGTCAAGTAATCTAATTTTGCTGTGTGCAGGGTAACTTCGCTTGTCTGTCATGATCCCTCCAGCTGCTCTGAATGTCCTTTCTGACAGGACACTTCAGGCGGGGCAAGCCAAAAGCTCCATGGCATATTGTACCAGCCCTAACCACAGGTCAAACCTACACACCCAGAAGTCGAGCGGACCCTTGCTTCTCAGAGCCTTGACCGAATGGCTCTTGTAGTTCGCGATATTCGCGAACGGGTGAGCCGTGACCGTTCACTAGGGTCTGTTCGTTGGGAACCGTTCGCCAGGGCAAACATATTCTGCCGTCCCTTTCCCCAACCCTTTCAATTGAATAAAAGAGGAACACAGCTTAGTTTTATAGAGGCTTTCGACTAAACATACACATGTTTAATTCCTTATGTTTTGTTTCAAAGTTTCCCAATCATTAATCTAACTATCGGTGGCAGGAACGAGCCAGCGGGAGGGAGCGCGGCGGTACCATCTGAGAATGATGCATACGCATCGGCGCGCACGATTCCCAGAAAAACACGCCCCCAGGACTTCACTCCAATTGGCATTGAGCGGTCCTGGGGAGCTGTCACGTTCACGCCAATTGCCGTGGAGCGGTCAACAAGAAGTTAAAACATTAATACATGTGAACCAGAGGATATATGTACACTGTACAGTACCTTGATGTATAAAAAAAATGTATATAGAAGTATTATACAGTATGTATATACAATATATACATATATTACATCTATATAGAAATAGATCTATAATGAGGAAACAGTTAACTCTTAGCACAGCAAAATTATAGCCTCTCCACAGGAATAAAGAGTTGCTTGGTGTACGAATCATATCGCAATGTTTCTTAAACATCTGGAAACCCTCATTGGTCATAAAGAATATTTATGCAAGTTTCTCGGATGGCTTTTTCGTGAGTTTAATTGTATCTTGGCTTGATATGAAGCAGATCATAAACGTACAGTAATGGAGGCAGTTCATTTTAGCTGTAAAGGGTTTGCAGTACAATTACAGGAGCTGTTTTAAGTCCAACCCCAGGCATAAATATTTCCTTGTCCTGTGTTGGCATTCAGTGTCAGAGCACGTTTTTATTAGGGTATAAGCTATATGGTTAGCTGATGTGAAAGGGCTCATTTTTACAGTATGTAGTTCGAAACCACTTCGCCAGCCACTTCCTGTTGGACAGACTTTCAGAGCTGCAGAATACAATCTTTTCAGTCACTTCTGTCAGTGCCTGACCTCTTTTAGATCTGAATGTAATGGTGATGTCCTGCTAAGCTGCATAAGCCCCACCCACACTTCCTTCAGAGGGACACAGCGATTGTTTTATAAAGCTACTGTTCTAAATGTAAAAAGGGGAGGAACCCAAAAGGGGACTGGGCTTAAAGTGTACCTGAGGCATTGCGGGGTGGTGGGGGGGAGGTTTGTTGGGACACAGAGGCATGTTGCCTGCTGCAGGACCGCTCTCTGCCCCCCCCCACCACGCTATCACCCCCAAATTTGGTGACATGCGATTGTCGCCAATCTCGAGGGTAAGGGAGGAGAGGTATTCCCTGCTTAAAAATCCACTGGGGGAGTTCCTGCAGGCCTTCCCCAGCCGCCATTGGGCATCTCACCCCTCCACGGCTGCTGCCCTGCCTCCCTGCATGCTGCTCTGTGTGTGAGACACACCGAGCAGCTCTTCCAGCCTCAAGACCCCAGGGGTCACGAAAACAATTGTTTTGCTGGGCTTTCTCAAGACGCATAACAACTGCATTAGCCTTGTGGCTTTTATAGCTGGGCAAGGTACCCCCTTTCCAACCTCTTCCTCATTACATAGTCAGCCAGGAAAGTTTCTACCACTACTATATACTCCACAATTTGGGAATTATACAGTAGTCAAGTTCTTTCCTTTCTACGGGCTTCCTAGATTTAGATAGTTATAACAGCCTGAATCTACAGACGTCTGCTGTTAATCCTCATGCTGAACTTGCATGGTCCTCATGTAGTTTGGCCAGTGAAATCCTCAAAGCAGTATTGAGGATGTGTCCTCCTTAATGGGATCTAATTTTCCTTCTAGATTCTTTGTCATTTCTATATTTTTTTTCCTTGTAACAAATGCATCTGGGAGCGTGATCGAGCACATGAGCAGCCAAGGCCGCGCATGCGCAGGGGCCTGTCAACTCGCCAGTCAGCCGGCTGGCAGAGGATCGCTGCGGGAGACTGGAGGAATACCCCAGGTAAGCCCCAGGTAAGTTTAAGTCTTTTTTCCCCTCAGTTCTGGTTTCCTTTAAGGTAGTATGTTGGACTTTTATACCAAAACCTTTCAACATTACTATATTTTAGTACAATATCCTTTGTCTAAATACTTGCTGAAATCTCCTTCCTTATTCCATCACAACCAAGGTGGTTTCTTCCAGCTCTCAGATCTAGTTACAGTTCTCTGCAAGCTTATCTAAAATTCTAAATACAATGCTGGATTCTGGTATAGTCCGGCTCATATAAGACACTCTCCCATGAGAAGCATCCTTTTTGCCCATAGAATCAAACAACCCTTAAAGATGGTAGGCTAGTGTGCTACTCACTTTCTCCCCAGGGGCGGACTGACAACTCATGGGGCCCCCGGGCAATAGGAAATTATGGGACCCCCATACCAGTGTTACCCACCTTTCATGTTATATTTTAACAGACTAAGATTGGGTGTGGTCACACAACAGAATGTGGGTGTGGTCATGGGTGGGGCAAAATATACATGACTTTAGTGGTGTAAAAGGTCTGCCGGAGAAGTTTGAACTCTGCCATAGTGTTTCCCCCCAAAATACATGTAATCTGACAGCATTTCACCCAAAATCCATGCAATTTGGCAGAGGTTCCTCCAAAATACAGATAATATGGCAGTCGTTCCCCCAAAATAGACGTAATCTGGCAGCAGCGGTTCCCCCAAATACACATAATTTGGCAGTGGCTCCCCAAAATATGTGTAATCTGGCAGCAGTTTACCAAAAATACATGTAATCTGGCAGCAGTGGTTCCCCCAAAATACACATAATCTGGAAGCAGCAGCCAGTTCCCCCATTATACACAATCTGGCAGCGGTTCCCCAAAAATACACATATTCTGGCGACTGTTTTCCAAAATACACTTAATCTGGCAGCAGCAGTTTCACAAAAATAGTTCATCTGGCAGCAATTCCCCCAAAATAGGTGCCCCCAGTATATGTAACCAGGTCAAAAGGTATCCCCAGTGGAAGTAACCAGGTCTACAGGTTTTCCCAGTGCAGGTATCCAGGTTTATAGGTGTCCCCAGTATAAGTAGCCATGTCTATAGGTGTCCCCAGAATAGATAACCAGGTCTATAGATGTCCCCAGTTTAGATAGCCAGGTCTATAGGTGTCCCCAGAATAGGTAGCCAGGTCTATGGGTGTCCCCAGTATAGGTAGCCAGGTTTACAGGTGTCTCCAGAATAGGTAGCCAGGCCTATAGGTGTCCCCAGTACAGATAGCCAGGTCTATGGGTGTCTCCTGTATAGAAAGCCAGGTCTCCCCTCTTCCCTCACCTTGGGGCCCCCTTTCCTGGCTCTCCCCTCCGGAATATTTAAGTGTCGCACAGCGGCTGACAGCGGGTGGGGACTTACCGCTGTTCTTCCAAGCCCCCGGAAGGAGCTCTGATCTGTGCGTCGCTAGTCTGGTCTTGAGTAGACCAGACTAGCGGCGCGCAGATCAAAGCTCCCTCCGGTGGCTGTAACAGCGGTAAGTCCACGCCCGCTGTCAGCCGCTGTGCGACACTGAAATATTCCGGAGGGGAGAGCCAGGAAGGGGGGCCCAAGGGTGAGGGAAGGGGGGAGATGTCCCCCCTTCCCCGCTGTGCCCATCGCTCCCTTTCACTGGCTGCCTCTCCTCCTGCTCAGGGTTCTCTGGCGGGTGGCGCCCCCCCCCCCCCCCCCCGCTGACCACGAGCCCTCGGTCCATGCCCGAGTGGTCATTCCGCCACTGGGGAGAGGTCACTATGGGTGCTGGTGAAGGGAGAGGTCACCATGGGTGATGGTAGAGGTCACTGTAAGTGCCTATGGAGGGCAAAAGATTACTATGGGTGCTGGGAGAGGTCCCTGTTGGTAATGGGGAAGGAAGTGGTCACTATGGGTGCTGGAAGAAGTCACTGTGGGTGTTAGGGAAGAGGTGACTGTGGGTGATAGGGCGGATCCTATCCCAACCAGGGGTGGAGATTATTATGACTGGGGCAGAGCTTACTTTTCACAGCCAAATGGTAATTTCTATTACAAATAAAAAAGGGGGGTTCCTGAGAATCCCGAGTCACCTTCTCTGCATGTGCCTGCCCTTCATTGTACAGTATTCATTACTGCAATACATTGATAGATCATGTAGGGCTGTCACTATCAGTGGGAAACTCTTCTAAATCTAATCTAAGAAAGTTGGTAGGCCACTAACAATTCTTTAATAGCCTACTTAGTAAAATGGTGTGTGGTGTGAGCTCTCTTTGTGTATTTTATTATTTCTCATATTTAACCTCCGTTTTAAACATTCTGCAGTATTTAAAACTGTAGGTCACGTTTCCCAGGTACATTAACTAAATAATGCAGACTTTTATGAGATCTAATTTCCTCTCAGGCTAAACGAGTCATTTCGCTTACACCTAAAAGCTTCAAAATTAACTTTCAATGTACAAAAAGGGTCTTTATGTAAATTTCTGAACTATGTTCTAAAGCCAAGATTCAGAAACATGTTTTATGCATGAATTATTAAAAATGTATCATGTTAATGCATGTAATAGTGTTTCGTGCATAAAAAAGTAAAGTACCTGGTGCAACTGCTGATCATTTCTTATCTTCTTTTCTACAGTACTGACATCCAGGATTGTGTTGTTCCTCTTATTCTTCTTGTTAATCAGAATCCAGCCTGCTGCAGTAATGCAAAATCATGTGGCAACCACAGTGACATGATTTGCATAGTAGGGGGAGTGTGTACCCGCTGTCTCTGCTGACACCCAGCCACCTAGAAACTGACAGCCCAGCATGGTTTCAGCAAGGAGGGCAGAAACTTTCTGTCCTCATCTACATGGACCATGTCACAGTGGCATTCCCATGATTTGGTGTCACTTTAGGATGCTGGACTCCACCTTGTAGGAGGTGTATGGTACCCAGACATTAGGGGGAAAAAAAATGAGCACCAGATGAACTGTGCTGTCAGTGGCATATCTGGAGGGGTGCAAGCATGGCTCGTGCCATGGGCATCGCAGCACCCATGGGTGCCGTGCCTGCCCCCCATCACCGCTGTGCTGCCTGCCGCCATTTGTGCCTCCAGGTCCCTGCTGCCTCTTTTCCCGTCAGACCTCAGATTACCAGCAACCAGAGAGAGACAGAGCAGGACCACACTGTCTGTGGACAATGACACTTTAAATGCGGAAGTGACATCATTACTCACTTCCTGCATGGGAAGTGAGTCGGGTCCGGGCGGGTAGTGAGTCCTAGGTCATTTAAACATTTTTAATGCAATAAAATGTACTAGAATTTATAAATTATTTAAACTATAATGCATATTATAACATTTTTTATTTAACCTTTTTTAAAAAGTAACTTTACTTTCCAGAAGGAACTAATCAAATCTCTATATATCTTAAGCATCATATCTGTGATTTCAGTAGAGTCCTCCATGTGCACAACTGCAATAGCTGTAATGCATCCCACCTAATAAAAGTGTCCCTGTGTCCCATGTCCCTGTGTCAGCGCTTTTGCACTACTGCGCATGTCCTGCACTTACACAGCCTTTGGGACAGGACGGGCCAGGAGGTGGGCTGGCCGGCCGATCGGGTGGGCTGGTGCGCATGCACGCGGTGGGCGGCAGGCAGGTGTGCAAGCAGCAGGCAGATGCGCACTGTGGTGGCGGTGACAGACCTAGAGCCCTTTTTCAAACAGATTTAGGTCACTAGTAATTCAATAAAATACATAATTAAATTCATGATTGAATTTGGACTTTAAGGTGTACTTTAAATAAATATGCCACAGTTGGTGTCCACTTTTTTCCATAGCTGATTACTTCTGCTATCTGATTTGTTTTTTTTCTTTGCCTGAAGGGAAGCTGTTATCTTGTGTATAATGTAAGCACTATGCACAGAGCAGGGAGAATTCACTGCATATTTAAACTCACTGCACTGCTATGTGCCAAATTAGCATGTCGGCTGAAAGAGATAAGTTTCAGGCCTTCTTTTACATTTACTGCGTTTACCTCCTCCTTTACTCATTATCTCCTCCTACTGCATCTTGCCACAAGGGCCATTAAAGTCAGTGGAACATGTTACACTTCCTGTGATGCGCTGGAAATGGTCCGGCTGATGCAGAGGCTGCAGTGCATTGTTGCGCACTGCACAGGGTACAGGAAACAATGACAGGCAATGGTAACGTGAACATATTGAATTTTCCTTGTGGTAACGGTGCACTTTTGTGCATTCCCAGGTGGCATATTTCCTGTCTGGCAGTGTGCACGTGACTGAGGGGTGAGATTTTTTTGGGGGCGGGTTGCCTCCGGGTTCCCTCTTGGAGCAGTCTGCGTCATGTAAGAAAGTGAGTGTAACGATACGGTGTTGTGGTCACCATTTTGCTGTGCACAAATCACACCTCACAGAGTGTAGAAGGACCCTTAGAGAATATCAGTTTCTAGTAAAAAAGAGGGATAACTATATCCTGTCATTAAAAAAAACCCTGATATTTGATAAGCTAAACATACAAGGATCAGGATCGTTTTTCGCAGCAGGATCAAAAAATTACGGCATTGGATTATTCTTTTTTTTTATTCATTTTATTTTCAAGTGCAATGTATGCATTAAACATTATTATTAAAGCATATTAGCCAAATGCTCGGCTATGTGTTTAGCTGCCTTTCAATACCCAATGTGTTCAATAATGAATATGTCTGGCTGCTCTGAACAGCACAGTCAGATTCTATAAGGTAGGGCAGTATCGCAGTTTATTGGAAATAAAAACTGAAGAAAAACAAGCCACTGCCTGTGAAAACATCAGGTGGAAAATAACAGAAGGAACAAAAAGAATGCTAAGTGGAGCAGTTTCTCGATTTTATCAAAACAGATGATGTACATAAAGGATGTCAATACAGGAGATGATATTCCTTGACTGACAAGGTCACCATTCATAATATACTGCACATGTACACAGTGTGGGGGTATATAATCACATAGGGCTTAAAGAGACTCCGTAACAAAAATTGCATCCTGTTTTTTATCATCCTACAAGTTCCAAAAGCTATTCTAATGTGTTCTGGCTTACTGCAGCACTTTCTGCTATCACAGTCTCTGTAATAAATCAATGTATCTTTCCCCTGTCAGACTTGTCAGCCTGTGTCTGGAAGGCTGCCAAGTTCTTCAGTGTTGTGGTTCTGCTATGAACTCCCCCTTCCAGGCCCCTCTATGCACACTGCCTGTGTATTTAGATTAGGGCAGCTTCTCTCTTCTATCTTATCTTTTACAAGTTGGATAAATCATCCTCTGAGCTGGCTGGGCTTTCACATACTGAGGAATTACAGACAAGGGCAAAGCTGTTTGCAGGAAGAAACAAGCAGCCTGAAACTTCAAAGAACTGCAGGGGGAAAGAAACACACAAATGATCTCTTGAGATTCAAAAGGAAGGGTGTATACAGCCTGCTTGTGTATGGATGTATTTTCTATGTGTGGACATGCTGTCCATCAACCTACTTCCTGTTTTGGTGGCCATTTTGTTTGTTTATAAACAAACTTTTTAAAACTGTTTTTAACCACTTTTAATTTGTGACAGAGGATAATAGGAGATGTCCCCTAACGAACTGGTATGTTTACTTTTGTGCGATTTTAACAATACAGATTCTCTTTAAAGAGGTACCTTAATAACATATAGTTAGTAGAGATGGCTCAAACCTCCGATTTTCGGTTTGCGAACCTCGAACTTCAAAAAAACGCAATAGACTTCAATGGGGAGGTGAACTTTCAAAACTACAAACACTGTTTCTGGGCACAAAAGTGATGGAAAAGATGTTTCAAGGGGTCTAACGCCTGGAGGGGGCATGGCGGAGTGGAATACATGCCAAAAGTCCCGGGGAGAATTACAGATTTGATGCAGAGCAGGGTTACAATCCCTAAAAGGCAGAAATCACATTGCATTGCTAAATTGGAGACCTAAAGTGCTTAGAAACATCTTGCGCGTGTATACATGGATCAGCAGTTAGTGTAAGTAGTGTACTGCTTCACACTGACAGACCAAACTTCCTGTATAACGCACTGCAAACAGCTGCTTGTGTAGTGATGGTGGTGCTGGACTGGTGCACACGATGGTGAGAGTGCAGGTGATGGCGGTTTTCAAGCCCATATGGTCGGGTTGAGGTAGCTCCATGACAGATCAACAGTGATTGTCCAGCAGATCGAATTTGGTCTGCCCACAATGAAGCAATGACCTTATTATCTTGGGTGTGCCCCCCCCAACACACTCATATAGGTAATTGCTTCATTGTGATACGCAGGCCCCTCTACCGCGGCAAGGTAATGATCACACAGGGGAATTGACACATATACATGCCTTGTGTTTTATTGTTGCAGCCGCAGTGCAGCCAGAAAAATTAGGCATGTACATGCACCAGAAAAATTATTATTATGTCTGGTAGCAGCCGCTGCTAGCAGCAGCAGCCATAAAAATTCAGGAATCCACATGGGGTCCTGGACCCTGTTTATGGTGGCGGAGAAGGCAGTCAAGCGGCCTGCAGGCAGAGATGCTGTGTGGGGAGCGACTTAGTATTGGCGCAGGCAGCAGGGATAATGTATTTCTATGTGTGAGGTAACTTTAGAATCTAAGGCTAAATGTCACCTTAGATTCTTGCCTGTGGAACCAAAACGGTGCATGGGAGAGGAGTGGAGGCGCTGTAATGGTCGCATAGACTGTTGCTAAGCAACCAAAGCACACAGAGCAGTGGAACTTTCCAGAAGCCCCGCACGGCCTGTCGGAAGTTACAGCGCAGGCACGAAGGGGCAGAGCTAGAAGGGTGTAGCCAGAGGGAACTGGCTAGAGCCAGCCAGAGCGCATCAGAGAGTGCGAGAGAGAGAGCGGAACTTAAGAGACTGGAGCTGCGGTGAGGAGCGGGAAAGGAGGCCACGAGGAGACCGGCCATAGCAGTCGCCTCAAAGACTAAGAGGGGCCCCGGCGACCACGCAGAGACTACAGTGGAGCAAGTAAGGCAGAGGCAACCTGGCCAGACAGTGACCAGAGACCAGTCCGGACAGAAAGGACCCCGGCAGTCAGATGAGTATTAGGCATTAGAGCCAACTTCAAGTACAGTGTGTGATTAGTTAGTAGCCAGTGTTCAGCGGAGGCTGTTTGAAGTGCTGTTACTAGAGTCTGTTTGAGTGCAAAAGCTTTAAAGATACAGAGACCTTGTGTTGATGATACAGTTGTTGATGCAAGATAGAGCTGCCCAGCTAAAGTGAAGAAATCTTCTGACGCTTATATAAAGTGTATTGAGTGTAAAGGCCTTGCTGTCACTAAGAGACATTAACAGCCTCCATAAGTACCCCGCAAAGCTGATACAGCCCCCCGCTTGCATTAAGTCCTGTTTTAGAGACATTGTTCCTGTCAAGTCCGTTTCAAGTCAAGAGTTAAAGTTCATGTGTTCCTCTGTGCTATGTTCTGAAGTGTTACTGAGAATTTGATGCAAGAAGTGAACCAAAGTGTAATTTATATATAATACCTAAGTATTCAGTCCTAAAGAAACTGGAAATTACTAAGGCCATGAAAGTAAAGAGAACCTGTCAGTATTAAAGAAGATAAGTGAAAGAGGAGGAGTTGCATTGCGTCTTGTGATATTAAAAGTGTGCTACAGTAAAGAGTGAACTGATCTTTGATCAAGATACAGAGTCCGCTTACTTGGAGTAAAAGTTTTGCAACAACTCTAAATTAGAGCTTATTCAGCCTAAAGGTCAAAGTGCATTAAAAGAGAGTTATTGTGGGAGAGTAATTTGGGTGGTATAGCTGGGTGCATTGGTCACTTTATATTTTATTTTGTTTACTTTTATTTTCCTAATCCTTTTTGATGATTTCATTTATATTTTATTTTGTTTGTTATTTTGGGAGGCCCCGTCCAGAAAGGTCTGTTAAGTGTAAAGTGGGTTTGTGGTAGATTATCAAAGGTAAAGAGTCTGAGAGATCTGTGAGCAAGGTGAATATCCTTTCTGGGATCAACCAACGAATTGTGCAACTATACAGTACCATCTTAAGAACTGTCACGAGTTTACTCAAGGTTTTGCTGAGCAATATAGCTTGGACTTGGTTAGAAGTGACTGGGAACTGTTTAGGAACTGAAATTGCTCAGTAGACCATCCCCTTTCCTAGCCCACACCCCAACAGTGGTACTGTGATGTAAACATGCTGTAAAGCGATTGAATTGTCGTACAAGAAGACCTTTGTAGCTCAAATATTATGTATGATTTGTATGCAACTTAACCTTTTTATTCCGCAGCATTTACCGGTGCACCGGCTGTGAAGACTCAGAGATTGTGTATTTTGACCTGTGATGTGCAAGGGAGGTGTATTGTGTTATTGAAGTGTTACGGGTTGATTGAAGCTACAGTGACCACCGTTAGGTCACAAATAAATCTTTGATAATTTCAGAGTCAGTGTCTGGTGGATTCCTCTCAGCCGGAGCCCAGTGCCAATGGATAAATTGGGTGACACATATCCTGTAGCGGGGAACATGCCTCTGTGTTCCAACTGCCCTGCCCTAACCCTGCCCCCCCCCCCCCCCGACCGCCTCAGGTTCTCTTTAATGCTGCCAGGATCACAAGGTCTCAGGGTTAATAAATTGCCTGTCATTTATTGCATGGCTGACCCCTCTCTCAGAATAGCTGCCCATGGCACTGCATTGCTGCAGCGCAACGCCAGCTCGGCATCCCCAGCTTAATTGGTCACTGCAGAGTTGGGGGCAGGCCATCGCAACACAGGTGTGGGTGGCCACAGAGCTTCAGAAGACTGCACAAAAAATGGCTGTGACTGTCTTGCTGGGGGGTGGGCGGGGGTTTCACTTGTCTAATGAATTACAGGCTCAGTTGTGGAGTGCAAATACATTTCAGATTTCATCCTATAAATTTTATTATATAGAGGAGCCTACACTCTACTCCTTATACTGCTTAGGCATTTTTTGTGTTGGCCTGAGGAAGCCGTGAAATGCGTTGTCAATTTTTTTTTCCCGACAAATTTTTTTTATTAATTTTCAAATTAGAAAAATAAACAATTCAATATGAAAAGTGTGTCTTAACATATAATGACACAGCAAAAACATAGTACAAGGTACAGCAAAATCTGCAGCAGCAGAAAAAAATTACACATACATTTAAATTAGATGTCAGCAGCTCCAAGACAACATGTACTGACATCTCAGGAAAGTCAACAACTGGCTGAAGAAAGCTCACTTGAAAAGCCACCACGCAGAATCAGTGGCCTACAGGATCCTGACTGTATGTACCTTCAAGTTTTTTCTCTCAGAAATTTTGTTAAGAAAGCATTGTCAATTTTATGAATAAAGGCTGGTTCACACAGATGGTTTTTCGGCGTTTAACGTGACGTTTTAGAGCAATGTTTTTCGTGATCGAGCACTGTCCTATTCAAATGAATGGCAGCCCTCAGTACCGGCTTTCATAAAAGCCTGGTGGTAGATCCCAGCGTCGCATCTCGTCTCAGAAGCAACATGTTGCCTCCAGAGGCGGTAAAACTCCGGCAAACCACTGTACAGACCAGAAACGGACCTAACCGCTAGCCATGAACGCTTCTCAAAAACCTTCAAAAGCTAGCGGTAAACATTGGCGTAAAAACTGCTGGCGTTTGAACACGGCGTTGAGAGGTAAGTGATTACCTCTTGTTTAGTGTTTTACACGTTATATATTTTGGGGTGTCTCTACCCAACCCTTCTGTTTTTCGGAGGTGGGCTGTCCATCAGCCTCATGTGGAGTGGACTAGCGTATTGTTCCCCTTTTCCAAGAGTGAGACTAAAGAATCTAGAAAGGCCTTGATATCTGAGTGCTTTCTCCACAGACATAATTGGTTGGTTGTCTACACAGCAGCCCTATTTTGTGAGTATCATTTCATCCCCACGATATCATTGTCTCCAGTTTTGACATACTGCACCAGCCGGGCTCCTGCTGTCTCTGTGTTTTCCTTCCTAGAGGTACAATCTGCATCTCTGAACCCTCAATGAATTACAGGTGTTCCGGTAAGTTATTAACAGGGATGAGCAGAAACTACGCCAGTGCGAATTTACGCATCGTAGTTCGCATCTACGCATCGTAGTTCATAGGCGAAGTTTCAAAACTACGCTTACGAATTTACGCGTAGCGAAGTACTGCTACTCGTAGCTTACGCCCACTATTCGTAGTTAACATGTGTATTGCGTAGTGAACTACGAATGCGTTACTCGCGTTACTCGCGTTTAATTTTCCGTATGCGATTGTATGCATACAAATTTACGCATTGGAAAGGGGAATGTACGCATAGAAGGGTTCCCAGTATATGCATTTATAAAGAAATTAATGCGTACAATTTTCTGCATACGGGCATAAGTATCCGCATGCACTACGCTTCGCACTACGTGTAATTGCGTATTTTAACGCGTATTCTACGAAATGCATACAAAGCGAATATTTGTTTTCGAAGCCGTAGTTTGGCGAAGCGTAATTGCGTAAAACTACGCGTATTTCCAGCGTAGCGAAGTTGGCTGACTACGACCATCCTTGGTTATTAACACTGAGACCCCCTAATCCTGGCAGCATGAAAACATGACAGGCTCTGTCCTTTACGTTGGAAGCACTCATCAAATGCACACGTATCTGTACACCGCCAGTGAGCTGGGTGCAGGGTGAGCCGAATGAGGGTCAAATCCGCGGCGGTGTAAAATACTATTCCCCTTCCGAGTAGTTGCTGGTGCCTCAAATTACCCTTACACGCCCAGCACAGTATAATATTACTTCTATGGGGCACCTCCTTTCGGCACTTAGCGCTGAGAGCACCGTGCGCCCAAACCACTTCGTATCAAACTTTCTCAACAATCTGAAACAGTTGGTTATTCCAGCAACAGTTCAGAATAGGAATAACTTTTTATCAGTTGAGATTATGTTTGACCTTGTATTTCCCCCATTTCCAGTTACTACTGTGTACAGTCAAAATAAGACTGTACATTATGTCTCATTTTTCCCATTCTTATGCTGGTTTTAAATTCCCCACATCTTCTTTCCAATCCCCGGAGATGGACTTTATACCGCTGATTAAGGCAAAATTGAAGGCTTGGGAAATTGCTTTTCTTCCTGTGTTTCAGCAGCTGCGTGGCCCTCTGCGTTTGTTTGTGTTTCTATCAGTTGAGATGCTGCATGAAGAGAGAGGTTTTCTGACAATATTTTTTTATCTACCCCATCATATTCTGCCGTGGGCTGACTTCATTTGCTCGCCGCAAGAGCCAGAGCAAGTTCTGTACCTGTGATTTCCCTGCTATTCTCAATTTCTCTATGACTCACCACCGCTCTGGTGAGGGTAGTCTGCCTTTCCGTTTGGTTATTATTCTTAAGGTGAAATGTATAGCCCCAAATTTAGGTCATCTAATGTCCTGTTTCGGTTCCTGTAAGCACCTGGAATAATGATTTTAAAGGAAAACTCTACTTTTGTTAAAGAAATTGCTTTTAACCACTTAAAGGAAAACTTAAGTCAGAAAAAAAAAATGACATTTACTCACCCGGGGCATCCCTCAGCCCCCCGAAGCTGGATGGTGCCCTCGCAGCCCTGCTCCGATCGTCCTGTCCCCGCCGGCGGCTACTTCCGGGTTCGGCGACAGCCGCCAACAGGCTGGGAACGCGGTTGATTTTCCGCGTTCCCAGCCGCTATATCACCCTCTATGCTGCTATAGCGGGGCTGCGAGGGCACCATCCAGCTTCGAGGGGCTGAGGGATGCCCCGGGTGAGTAAATGTCATTTTTTTTTCTGACTTAAGTTTTCCTTTTTACCACAGTCTTTTCACCCCTTAAGGACCAGAGCCTTTTTTCCATTCAGACCACTGCAGCTTTAATGGTTTATTGCTCAGTCATACAAGCTACCATCTAAATGAATTTTACCTCCTTTTCTTGTCACTAATACAGCTTTCTTTTGGTGCTATTTGATTGCTGCTGCGATTTTTACTTTTTATTATATTCATCAAAAAAGACATGAATTTTGGCAAAAAAAATGATTTTTTTAACTTTCTGTGCTGACATTTTTCAAATAAAGTAAAATTTCTGTATACATGCAGCGCGAAAAATGTGGACAAACATGTTTTTGATTTAAAAAAAACCGATTCAGTGTATATTTATTGGTTTGGGTAAAAGTTATAGCGTTTACAAACTATGGTGCAAAAATTTAATTTTCCCATTTTGAAGCATCTCTCTCATTTCTGAGCACCTGTCAGGTTTCATGAGGTGCTAGAATTCCAGGATAGTATAAATACCCCCCAAATGACCCCATTTTGGAAGGAAGACACCCCAAAGTATTCACTAAGAGGCATGGTGAGTTCATAGAAGATTTTATCTTTTATCACAAGTTAGCGGAAAATGACACTTTGTGACAAAAAAAATAAATAAAAAAAAGTTTCCATTTCTGCTAACTGGTGACAAAAAAAAATGAAATCTGCCACGGACTTACCATGCCCCTCTCTGAATACCTTGAAGTGTCTAGTTTCCAAAATGGGGTCATTTGTGGGGTGTGTTTACTGTCCTGGCATTTTGGGGGGTGCTAAATTGTAAGCACCCCTGTAAAGCCTAAAGGTGCTCATAGGACTTTGGGCCCCTTAGCGCACCTAGGCGGCAAAAGAAATGTCACACATGTGGTATCGCCTTACTCAGTAGAAATAGTATAATGTGTTTTGGGGTGTATTTTTACACATACCCATGATGGGTGGGAGAAATATCTCTGTAAATGAGATTTCTTTTGATTTTTTTACACACAATTGTCCATTTACAGAGATATTTCTCCCACCCAGCATGGGTATGTGTAAAAATACACCCCAAAACACATTATACTACTTCTCCTGAGTACGGCGATACCACATGTGTGACACTTTTTTGCACCCTAACTGCGCTAAGAGGCCCAAAGTCCTATGAGTTCCTTTAGGATTTCACAGGTCATTTTGAGGCATTTATTTTCTAGACTACTCCTCACGGTTTAGGGCCCCTAAAATGCCAGGACAGTATAGTAACCCTACAAGTGACCCCATTTTAGAAAGAAGACACCCCAAGGTATTCCGTTAGTAGTATGGGGAGTTCATAGAAGATTTCATTTTTTTTTTCACAAGTTAGCGGAAATTGATTTTTATTGTTTTTTTCACAAAGTGTCATTTTCCACTAACTTGTGACAAAAATAAAATCTTCTATGAATTCCTCATACACCTAA